>NC_041393.1:79358667-79359695 GCF_002162155.2 Triticum dicoccoides
GACGTCGAGGTGGCGGCGGTGCAGTCGGTGGCGGCGGTGGGAGGAGGGGTCGGATGTGGGTGGCGGCGGGGCTCGTGGGGCTCGAGGGAAGCTGGGCGCATGGGACTCAAGGGTGGTGATGGTGGGGTGCGTGGGGCTCGAGGGGGTGACGGGGCAGCTCCACGGCGGCGCGGTTCGGGGTGGGGGCAGGATCGGGGTTGAGGAGGAGATGAGGAATGACTGGAGGGGGAGGGGGAAGCCCGTGGATGGATAAGACGGAGTATGCTGACGGCTAAGCCGTCGACATAGGTGACAATGCCACGTGGCACCTATGCCGATGGCTTAGCCGTAGGCATACATATTTTTGATTTTTTTATTAGAAACAAATTTAAATTTTTAAAATAAATCTACTACTAATTTATTAAAAATCCAATAGCCTAACCCAGCACAAGTCCCTACCCAAGGCTGCCAACACGGCCATTTCCCCCCTCCGTTGTGGTCTAGGGCCATCGGGGGCTAGCTATCCCTTCATGACTCATGATTTTATCATGCTCCTAGTCTTTAATAATATTCACGCCGCACCGTTACCACACACTTCCATGAGCAACGTCCGGGGCAAACCCACTGCAAAAACCCCTCCGTGTAGACCCGACGCGTCTGTTTCCCCCCTCAAGGTGTCGGCAGCGGCGCTGTCCGTGAGGGGGGCCACACCCCGGAGACGCGTGTCGCCTCTTTAGACATGCCACCACACCGCCTGACATGTATGAGGGCCAGGTGCGATGCTCCGGTGGCATTGCTACCCCCCAGGGCCCCCGTCCCGCATAACCCTGGAGCGGTTGACCACAAGATCTAGCCCTTTGACTTTCCACGGACGGAATTTGATCAGTGGACCTCTCCACCCGGTTGTGTTAGGTCAGCCCATAGGAACATCTCGTAGCAACATCCAAGCCAAACCCACAGCAAGATCCCCTCAGTGTAGACCCGACGCATCCATTTCTTCCTCCTGGTGCCGCCGGCGGTGCCGTTCGTGAGGGGGACCACACCCCGGA
>NC_041393.1:79359705-79368454 GCF_002162155.2 Triticum dicoccoides
CCGTCCGTGAGGGGGGCACTCCCCGGAGACACATGCTACCTCTTCAGACATGCCACCACAACACCCCGCATCTATGAGGGCCCGGTGCGATGCTTTGGTGGCATTGCTACCCCCAGGGCCCCTGTCCCGCCTAACCCTGGAGCGATTGACCACGAGATCTAGCCGTTTGACTTCCCACGGACGTGCTTTGACCAGTGGACCTCTCGACCCGGTTGTGTTAGGTCAGCCCAGAGGGACACCTGGGAGCAACATCCGGGCCAAACCCACAGCTACATCACCTCCGTGTATACCCGACGCGTCCGTTTCCCCCTCCAGGTGCCGGCGACGGCGCCGTCTGTGAGGGGGGCCACACCCCGGAGACGCCTGCCGCCTCTTCCACTACAAAAAAATATACTTCCATGATGATACGTGAGTAGGTCACGTTTTTTGTCATGCATGTACATCCATGACAAATTTATGACAGAATCAAGATAGTCATACCTGTGCTGTCGTAGAAGTGTTCCATGACATTACAAAAATTATCATCACGAAAGTGTCCACTTCCATGATGAAAAAATCACGCGTCACAGAAGTGCTTTTGTCAAGGGTGACCGACACGTGGCATCCACCGTAACAGAACAATGTTAAGCTATCAGGTCGGGTTTTGGATCTGATAAGCCATTAACAGCCCCGACCAATGGGGATTTTCCACGTGTAAAATCATCATTGGCTAGAGGAAACACGTGTCGGCTCATCACTGGAACAGATGTCATCCACTCATTGGACAGAAGGCGCCTATGATACGTTGGCACGTGGCACGGCCCAATAGACACTACAGGAAACAGGTAATTTGTCGTCTGTTGATTACAGACGGCAAAGACGTAAATCCAGACGGCAAAGAATTTTCCGTCAGGAAGTAGACGGCAAAGATAAATCGGCATAGAATACTTTGCCGTCTGCTATTTTTTGAGGATGACGGTAAAGACTTTGCCGTCAGTCTATATTGTTTGCCGTCAGCAGGTAAACCAGACGGCAAAAAAATGTTAACAGACGGAACGAACGGCGTTAAGTGTTTTGCTGTCAGCCAGACTCCTTTGCCGTAAGCCAGATACATCCCAGACGGCAAAGTATTTTTTTATTAAAATAAACAGGACTAACAGTTCAATTGCAGTGGCAAAATCATCACTTGCGTTTTTTATAGTCTGATAATAGTTCACGTGTGCCATGTTCTAGTAGCCTGACAATCTTCTCTGAATAAAAAACAAAATTCTTTGCCATTCGGAGCACAAAATCCTTGCCGTTACCAGCACGAATGGAACAACAGAATCGCATACTCAAGTCACCACATACTAGATCATACAGATAGGAAATATGACAATCATCTATGAAGGATTTGCCTTAAAAACTATGGAGCACTACTAGAACCGGATTGACCCCATGGCCGGCACGGCTAGCGGTGGCCGGTGCAGCACGGCGCGTGAGGCGGCGGGGGGTGGGGTCTGGGCCGGCGGGGGCGATGCCGTCGGGGTCGGGGCCAGCTGGGGCCATGCGGTCGGGGTCGGGGCAGGGACGGGCGGCGGCGAGGGGGTCGGGGCCGGCGAGGCGCGCGAGGAGACGGGGCCGGCGAGGTGCGGCTGGCCTAGTCTCCGAGGCGACGGGGATGGGACCGGGGACGGGGAGGTGTGGCTGGCCTGGTCGCCGGCTTCCTCCAGCGAGCTCCGGCCGAGCAGCAGCCGGGGAGGTGCGGCTGGCCTGGTCGCCGGCTTCCTCCAGCGAGCTTTGGCCGAGCAGCAAGCCAGCCAGCCAGGGCGCGGGCGCGGAGGAGAGGAGCTCGGGAACAGGGCGCCATGGGTGGATCCGATGATGTGGTGGCCGGCGAGGTCGGGGCAAGGGCACCGGCAAGACGTGGATCAGATCGGGAGTAAAGAGAGATAAGAGAGAGAGATAGCGGGGTGAGAGACAGAGGGGATCGTGAGAAGAGAGAGAGGATCGTGGGGATAAGGAAGGGTTGGGCTGCGGTTGGTCGGGGTGGGCCCCAGCAATGGGCAGAGAGAGAGAGATAGCGGGGTGGGCTGTGCAACATGATGGATCTACTGCCACGTCATCGATCCGTGGGATCGATCCGTGTGCTGTGTTTTCTCTTTGCCGTCTGCGTTTTTTATTGCAGACGGCAAAGATCATACTTTGCCGTCTGTAATAAAATACAGATGGCAAAGATCTTCGCCGTCTGCATTTTATATTACAGACGGCAAAGAGCATACTTTGCCGTCTGTAAAAAAAACACAGACGGCAAAGATCTTTGTCGTCTGTTTTTTTCATTGCACACGGCAAAGTGAGCTTTTTGCTGTCTGTGTTTTTTTTGTTGACGGCAAAGTATATTTTGCCGTTAGTTTTTCTTTGCCATCTGTTGATGACAGCAAACCGTTTCTTTGCCGTCTGCCCGACGAAAAGCTGACGGCAAAGACGCCCCCTGACGGCAAATTACCTGTTGCCCGTAGTGAGAGGCCCATTGCTGTGAAAAGGCTCGCCCATTTGACTTGGTCAAAAGGTGGCGGGCAGGCCCATGGAAAGCCTGTTAACGGCCTATTCGCATATAGCCCATTTACAGCCCGCTAACCTAAGGCCCGTTACGCCCTATTCGAATTAGGCCCAGTAGCGTCATCTGGGCCATCCAATATGATTCCAGCCCGTTTTCACTTCTGGCCCATGTATGTCCCATGACGTCTTTCGGCCCATATGAGGCCCTATGTAACTCTTGGCCTATTTAACGGCCCATGGTGAAACTGGCCCGTAATGAAGAGTGTATCACTTTACACCCATTAACGGCCCGTGGTGAAACTGGCCCGTATAGAACAGTGTATCACTTTATACCCATTAACGGCCCGTTATTCTGTTGGGCCGTTTCCAGCCCATGTTATCTTTCGGCCTTCTCAGAGCCCATTTATTCTTGGGCTCATTTCCAGCATTGTTTACTTACGGCCCGTTACTGTTATTTTCTGCTTGTGGGCCAAATTCAGTTCGTGGTTACAGTCGGCCCGTTTGTGGTCCGTTAATACGTTGGGCCGTTTTCATAGGGTCATCAAATACGGCCTATTAACGATGGCCCGTTATGGTCGGCCCATGAACGGACGATTCCAACTCTAGCCCTTTTATGGCCAGAATGCGGTCTATTTGGCCCATGTTTGGCCCATCGATCATACGGCCCGTATAAGGCCCATTGATGATATGACCCGTAGAAGGCCCATTGATGATACAGCCCGTAGAAGGCCCATTATTTCTACGGCCCGTAGAAGGCCCACTATTTCTATGGCCTGTAGAAGGCCCATTGTTTCTACGGCCCATAGAAGGCCCACTGTTTATACGGCCCGTAGGTCCAGTGTCACTACAGTAAATATTAGCACATGGTTATTATGGCCCAGTTTTAAAAAATAGGTTATTACAGCCAGTAGCAAACCGCAGAAAAAGAACTGCATTGACTACAAGCAAACAAATAACAAGACAATAAGGAAATAAATAATCAAGCAACTTACACTAGGCTATCACGGCTATTACACATATTACATCCACTGGAAATCAAAGTTTGCCACCAGTGCAAATATAGGGAACACAGCTGCATATAAACACCACAGCAAAACAAGTCCAGAACTGAAACCACTTCAGAAGAGCTCAAGAAACAATATCCTGGGTACCCATAATGCTGGAAAGATGCTTAGCAAGCTTATTAACTTTCTCTTGTTTGGCGCTTAAGTCCTCCAGCGCTTGCTGTTGCACCAAAAAGTATGCATCTGAATTCTATAGGGACTTCCTCAGTCCTTCGGCTTCCTGTTGCATAACATCTGATCGATGTCTTTCAACTTGAAGTTGAAATCAAGAAGCCGAACTGATTCAGGCAACGAGTTCGAAGAGCTGGTGCCAGTAGTGGTAGCCAGTAACTCGAACACTACATCAAGATAGGACTTTGGGGTTGTCTCAGTGTCTTCAATATAGTTTTTATCAGCTTTCTTCTAGACCAACAGGGATGTCTCACTATCTTGAACCTTATCTGCATTACTTCCTTTACCATTGCATAACAGGGTACTCTTCTCCAATATTTTATCCGCATTCTAAAAGAGAAACAAACAAACACATCTCAGGTTTACAATGTAGTATGTGAAACTCATTTTGGTAAACCAGTTCAGTAGTAAGGTGGACAGGATAACAGCATGAAACAAACATATATCTATGCAGTATGGTCACTGTATGGTCTATATCATTCTAGTTTATGTTGCCAAATCAAGATAGATACAGTTCGAATCATATCTATTTAAGACAAAGCAACATAGACATAATATAAGTGTGGGAAACTACACAACAATAACAACACTTGTAATGTGCATGGCATGAGAACATAACTGTTTATCCAATTGAAACTGAAATCAGCATAGAGCAAGTTACAACAGCAAACAGCCAAACATGTTGAAGAAACAGGTTTAAAACATACCTGTTGTGCCATTGGAGTTTCAATTGCATCTTTCAAATTTGAAATTGGTTGGTATCAGTAAATACAGTGATGGAAGAGCAAAGTAGTATGAACCATAGCTACGGAACCTGACCTGAGAACAACTCTTCTTCTGCTTTAGGCGTTGACTTTGGGTTCGGAGTGGTGGTCCTCATGATTTGGGCACTGCAGTTGCCTTACTAACTGCTCGTGTTTGGGTGCTCTGTGGTGGAGACAGTGTTGTGTCAATGGGAACTGGGTGTTTATCTGCTGGGGTTGGGGTTAGAAGGGATGTAGCTGGTTCTCTGTCCAACTGGGTAGGGGTGCAATCTGCATGAGTGTGGGTTATGTGTGGTGAGGCTGGTTCTTGGGCAAGTGCAACCGTGGTTCTATCTGCATCGACAGGTAGAACGATCTTTTCTGAAGACCGTGTTTTACTCCCACAGATACTGCCATCACTCCCTCCAATTGAAATGGCTGATAAATAAGAAAAGTAATTGAATGTATAGACATTGTAAGATAGACAGGTGCAATGGATAGTAGGGAAGAAAACAAGGCATGAAATAATTCACATTTATGTTGTCTGAGCAAACAGAATAGCAGGACATAATTTCACATATATGATGGCTAATTAAATAGGATAGCATGACACAATTTCACATGTATGATGTCTAACTAAACATGATAGAATGACATACTTCAAAATATGATGACTATGTAAACAGGATGACATGATATAACTATACGATGTGTCTATTAAAGTGGTTGGCATGCCATAAATCACAAACATGCCGTCGATGGAAACATGATGGCATGATATAATTCACGGATAGAATGACATAATTTAAAATATGATGACTATGTAAACAGGATGAGATGATATAACTATATTATGTCTTTAGAAAATGGGTTGGCATGCCATAATTCAGATACATGCTGTCTATGTAAACATCATGGCATGACATAATTCAAATATATGATTTATATACTAAGGAAGTGAGTAGAGGGCAATCACATATATGATGTGTCAACTAAGGAGATGGCATTCAATATTGTGTATATGATGTAAAAACTAAGCATTGCAATACAACATATGCATTATATGAGTAATATAACCCTGCCAAGTTTGAGCATACACCTCAGGGGGATAATAGGACTGGTCATCTGCCTCTGAATCCTCCTCTGAAGAGCTATCCGTAACCAACAAGATATCTGCTTCAGCAGGTAGCATTGTCTGCTCTGAAGACCTTGTTTTCACTCCAGATTTCTCCATCACCAATTCAAATGGCTGATGCACAGGAAGAGCAGTTGAATATACAAACATTGTCGACAAAAGCAATGAGAAATACAAAAAAAGGACGACATGATATAATTCACATATATGACGCTTACCTAAACATCATGGCATCACATAATTCACATACATAATGCCTTGCAACAACATAACATTGCATAATTCACATATATAATGTCTTGCAACAAGATGACATTGCATAATTCACATATATGGTAATTAGACACTAAACATGTGGCATTCACACGAAGCATGTCTAAACTAAGCAAATGACATAGCAATGCAAGATACCATATGCACGATATGAGCAACATAACCCTGCCAAGTTAGGGCATGCACCTCGGGGGGGAAATATGACTGGTCATCTGTCTCTGAATCCTCCTCTGAGGAGCTATCGGTAACCAGCAAGACATGCGCTTTGTCAGATAGCATTGTATGCTCTGAAGACCTTGTTTCCACTCCAGATTTTTCCATGACCGTGCCGAATGGCTGATGCACAGGAAGAGTAATCGAATGTACTAAAATTGTTGACAGATTTAACACGTAATAAAAAATGATGGCATGATATAATTCACATATAAGATGACTGGCTAACCAGGGTGGCATTGCAAAATTCACATATATGATGCCTGGCTGGACAAGATGGCATTGCATGATTCACATATATGATAAAGAAACTAAATAGATGGCATTGACACAAAGCATGTCTAAACTAAGCAGATGACATCTTTAATGTATACAGTAAGCAATTAAAGGCACCATATGCATGATATTACCAACATCAGCATGCCAAGTTAGAGCGAAGACCTCATGGGGTAAATAGGAGTGGTCTTCTCCTTCTGAATCCCCCTCAGAACCGTTATCTTCCTCTTGATTACGATCCGAAATGGGTGGAGGGGGGGGCTGCCTTTGCGCCCACCATGGAACGACGTTTGCATGAAATTTTATTGCCATGCAAGGCTCGTCTCTTTTGCTCTACATGATCAGTTCCATTGTGTACAATAACTGGCATGCATAGGAATAAAACATAGTGAGATTATGTAAGGAGTGCATGCACAAATCCAGAGTGATGGTAGCAAATTGTGGATAGACCCAAAACCAAAGATAGCAGGCAGATAATAGCTTTAGTTAAAAAATACAGATAATGGCTCCTTTAATGTTTGTTTGCACCCAACATGAAACTCATAGTAGACACCGGAGATTAACCAGATAGTAGACAGATAGTACTGATTGCTGCCCCAATATGTACCCCACAACCATTTAAAAACTCGAGTTTCAACATTAGTTTGGACCTGACTCGGAGTTTAATAGGTCAACACAACGATAATGTAGCATGTCATCATATTAAGCGACGCATAACGTAAGCAGACACAAAAGACTGCGACCTCTCTTGCGGACCCGTGTAGTCCTCAAGGTCATTTGCTCAGTTGATGATGGTAATGCAGTTGTCGTGGCTGCCGGCGGCGGGGAAGAAGATCTGAGGCGGCGAAAGACAGTCTGGAGAGCGGATCCCTGCTGTGGTGAACCCTTCCATCGTTGGAGCAGCTGAGCTGCGATGGAACACAGCGCCGCAGGAGCAGGACAAACCACACAAGGTTTTCTTTGACACATATCTGTAATAGAAGTAATTGAGTAAGGGCTTGTTTGAATTTGAGGATTCTAACAATGCACGTGCAAAACAGAGAATTTAAAAACACAGGATTTCTGCCAATCTGGGTGTTTGATTCACAACAATTGGAAGATCACAGATGCAAAAAAGCATGGTGAGATTAAGTCAAACACAAGAAAATGTACGGTTATAATGCTATTATGCTACTATCTCTTAGTCTTGTGCTTGATGAATAGGAATATGAAAAGGAGGAGAAGTGGAAATTAGAATTCCTACGGTTTTTCTTTCAAAGAGACACTAAAGGAACAAATCCTACAGTTTTCCTTTGCTCCATTCCTTTGCACCAAATTCATGAAAAGTAGTACCATAGGAAACTTTCCAATTCCTATGTTTTTCATTCACTTTTCCTTTCAAGCACTGGCGATTCTAGTAGGCAGGCTTGAGCAAGGAAAATCCTAGACTAAAAAAATGTTTTTGTGCTATTCTATTACTTTGGGCCCAGGCCACTGGCATACTAGCTCAACTCCCAGGCCCATCGACAAATGCACAGCTCAAACACGCAGAGATAAATAATGATGGCATTCAAGAGAGTCCATCACGGATAGCTAAATTGCCTGGTACCTCACTACTTGTCATATAGTAGGATAAAATAATTGTATTTCCCGTTACTACGAGTGCTCAGTGGACAATATATATAACATGTAGAGTAAAAAAGAGATGCAACAAGTGTAAAACCTCTTTGGCAAAGCCATGTCGATCTCAGTGTGATTGGGTTGGCCGGTGAGGATGCTCCGGCTGACTTTGCTGTCGGAGGAGGGGAAGAAGTTCTTAGGCGTCAGGAGATGGAGCCCGAGGTACTGCTCTGCTATGATGGAGGGTTTCATCGTTGGAGCAGCTCCGGTGAGTTGTACGACGCCGAGGCTAAAGCAGGACAAGAGAGGCAATGAACAACGTTAACCTGAGTGGAATTCTAATAGCATCTCCAATACATGACGTAAAATACATAACCACAAAGTGATAGATGTAAAATACATCAGCCGCTCATCTCTCAACTTAACTGTCGAAACTGAACTTAACTGTCGAAATTGAACTTAACTGTCGAAACTGAATTTTGCTGTCGAAACTGAATTTTGCTGTCGAAACTGAACGCACTAGTAAGGTGAGACTACATGTCGGTCGACTGACTTTTTCATCTATGGTCAGTCGATTTTGCAGCCGTTGGATACGAAATCAAGGGCCTGCGATTCATCTTCAACCTCCACCCCCTGAGCCGCCAGCCACCACCGGCCAAACAGCAGCCCCCCGCCGCTCGCGGCCGGCGGTGCGCCGCCCCGCCCGCCCTGAAAACACTCCCCACCGCCGGTCCTCCGCTGCCGCGGCCATCCCTCTA
>NC_041393.1:79368822-79373095 GCF_002162155.2 Triticum dicoccoides
GCCACCGCCAGCGACCACCGCCCCCATCCTAAACCCTAAGATAGATAGTGGGGTACCTCTCCGGCGAGCCCCCCTCCCCGCTGTGGCTGGTTCTTCCTTCACCCCGGCGAGCCCACCCCTTGAAAATCGACTGACCCAAAAGTCGATTCAGTCGACTGAAGTGTAGCCAAATCAGAGCAGCATTGCATTCAAGAGCAAGAGCAAGAGCAGCAGCGCGAGCAAGAGCAATAGCAAGAGCAGATCAGGCAGGGGACCGAGAGCAAGAGCAGAGCAGCAGCGCGAGCGAGATCTAAAGCAGCAGCAGCTCCTACTGATGTGGACGTCGCCGCCGAGGGAGCGACACTGTGGAGGAAGTGGCCGGCGACGCCGCCGTGGATGGAGCCGCACCATGTCGGCTCGGGACCGAGCCCCGGCAGCACCGTGATATCGAATCAAGAAGAAAATGCGGAGATTAGTGTACAACCTCTTTGGTGGCGCCGATTAGGCCGCAGCTTTATCCAAGGAAACGGTGATGATGATGCTCTTCCGGTGGTGCAGGTGAAGACGACGGTGTGGGAATGGAGGTGGCGCGAAAGACGAGGGGAACATTGGGGCAGCTCCTTGGAGGTGGAAGACGGGGTGGCTGAACCAGCGGGACAATGAGATCGACGACGGATCCTCATCCGGTACGGTGGATGAGGGACGTCGAGGTGTTGCTGTGGACGACGTCGTCAGGGAAGAGGCTCCGGCTGGGTGGCGGACGGAGCAGGGTGTGGGGTTTCGTCGCGGGTTTTTGCAACCTCGGTGTACGAATGCGTGTGTAGATGGGATGGCAGTGGGGAACCATGGCTTAGTGACGCGCTTGTCCGAAATGTGGGGTAAGTTATGAAAGTACCCCACACCGATGTGAGGCGGTTCTTTCGGTTCAGGGATGCCACGGGCATTTCGAGTGTCGGGATTTCACAGGAGGTGGGAGTTTTCGTGCGCGTTGTAATTTCGGAATAGCAAGGCACGGGTTGAGATGGAGGGAGTTGTCGGAGCACAACGAGACAAAGATATATTTTAAATATTTTGGGCTAACAAGGCGCGGGTTGAAGAGGCGGGAGTTTTGCAGCACGATAGACAGAGACGCTAGATTCAATTTTCGGCATAACAAGGCGCGACTTGAAATTTCGGAAGAACAAGCTTAACCTGTACCAAAAAAAGATAATTTGCACCTCAACGCGCACAACACACACGCAAACACCATTTAGACTAGAGTAAGCTACACGTGCATTGCACGCATGGGATTTGGCAACCAAATTATGAATAAATACCACATTATAGCATGCAAGCTTTGAGTCATATATGCATGATGTAGATGTTCGTTTAATTCTTATAGTTCATTTCATTCAAAATCATCTAGTTTTTATAAGAAAGCGAATCTATTTTAGGATTCATGGTTTTGTGTGTTGTAAGACATAAAGTAAAAACAAATAATGGCAAATCATGTAGAAAAACATTTGGGCAATTCTGATACGGAAGATTCTAGAACAAATAAGAAGTGCTTGTGTTTTGATGTTCGTGCATTATGCTTAAGTTCAACCATGGAGTCTTCTAGATTATACATGTGGCGAAATTTGGTGGAATCTAGATGATATCCAACGGCCAATAGTGCTCAAATTTCCCATCTTTGGACCATCGGATTCGCCTCATCCAACGACCATCTTTCAAAGTTAAAGTTACCCGCACACAATATAAATATAAATATAATATAATATATATAGGGGTATAGATATAGATATGTGATGCGAAAGCCGCCCATCATCTCCAATTAGAATAGTGTGTCCATGCACGGATGCGACGTGGCCAAATGATGTCTGCCATCGGTATCTCAAATTCAAATCAGTCTGACCTTGTTCAATGTGTATACATTACAACATGCTCGTTTCCAAACCACACCACGCAGATCTCCGTTATATTCATGCATGCATGGGTTTCAAATAGCAGGATCTCTTATTCAAATATTTGAATTCAACTTTACATTGATTATGACCTCACCTATTCTTTTAGACCCACACTATAGTCTTCTCTTTATAATTGTACCGCTAACTTTCTCTCGTGCATGCATGCACACACACTACCAGTCGGCATTATCCATCGCACACATGCAATCTTTTTCTTCAGGTTGGTCTCCCATGAAGGCACACACCCACACACATCCCCATCTCCATCATATCGGGCATTCTTCATCTCTCACGCGTGCATGCGCAACGATCGATGTTCCTCTATGTATGTGTGTATATAGGTAGGTCTTTCATAGTTTTCCACACAAACCGATCAATCGATATATCCAGTGAGGTCTCACCCTCTTTCCCACGTCCACATAGATCAATCTATACCTCTATATATATGATTAACATATATAGCTAATACACCCACATTAATTATATATCCAACATCCCCCTCTCATCATCCATGCCTTCCGCTTCATCTCTCAGACGCGTGCACAATGGCGAAGACAGGGGGCAGTAAGGGCCCTGCCCCCCCTAACATCACTATATATCAAGGCTAATATGAATGTGATCATTAGACAATTGCTGCTAAAAAGGTTTAATTTCATGAATTGACCCTCCTCGTAAAGGATTAGCAATGCTTGGCCCCCTAACTCATTTATTTTTCATGGCTCCGCCACTGCCTGCAACAGTGCACGTGTTCGCCCCCTCTCTCTAAATATCGATCTCGCACTTGTGCATTCCTTCATAGTCTCCCTCCACTCGGCCCCTCGCACCATCTTCTAGCCCCCTACTGGATTTTTCCACATGTACAATCTAGCAGACTCCATGGTTGAACTTAAGCATAATGCACAAACCTCAAAACAATAGTGGTTCTCTTTTGTTCTAGAATCTTCCGTATCATCACTGCCCAAACTTTTTTTTCTAGTTGAATTGCCATTATTTGTTTTTACTTTATGCTTTACAACGCACAATTCCATGAATCATAAAATAGATTAAGGGCTTCTTTGATTCAAAGGATTCTCAAAGGAATTTAGGAGGATTCTAATCATTAGGAATTTTTCCTATCTTAGTTGTTTGATTCGTAGGATTGTAAACCATAGGAATTTTTCCATATGATTCATTTGCACTAGATTTCATAGGAAACATCCCATCCACTCAAACCTCTTTGAAAGAATTATGCATTTTTTCCATGCACAATCAAACACTCGTACAGTCCTATAGGATTCAAGACAACATTCCACTATAATCCCATGTTTTTCCTATTCCCGCATTCTTAGATTTTTTATAAAAACTAAGAGGGTGCTTGGATCCAAGGGACTTATTTTACTCTGACTAAAAATAGTCTCTTTAAGAGACTAAAGTTCCAAGCACCCCTGACTAAAGAGGGGCTAAAACTAGTCTTAAGACAAATTTTTTTAGTCAGGGGTACCCCTACTAAAATGTGGATTAGTCCTCTCTCTCCTCATTTAACTCCTCCCCTTTAACACGGGCGAGTTCTGGATTGGAGGGTTTGGAGGATAATAAATGCTCATTAACTTAATTTTAGTCTCCTTAGTATTTGGATCCAAGAATGGATGAGGCTATCATGTTTTAGTCTCACTACTTTTAGTCATGGGACTAAAACGTATCCAAGCACCCTCTAATTGATTTTGAATGAGATGAACTGTCGGGTGGTTGGTGCGACATATGCCAACGGGTGGCTTATCATTGTGGGAGCCAATAAGACATCGCCGGTGCCTGGAAACGAGATAAGGCGAAGACATGCACGCCGATGAATCTTACCCAGGTTCGAGGCTCTCCATGGAGATAACACCCCTAGTCCTTCTCTGCGGGGTCTCCGCATGATCACTAGATCAACAAGTGGCTACAAGAGGCTCCTTGAGCTGTTTGGCGAGAGGGGGAAGAAAGGGCCAGGCTAGCTCTCTTCTCCTCTCAAAGTTCTGTCTAAAACTATCAGAGTCCAACCCTTTGCATGGGTGCCCCGGGGGGTTTATATAGGTCTACCTACAGGGGGTACAATGGTAATCCGGCTGGGTGTGGGCCCTAGCCATCAGTGTCTATGCTTGTCGTCTTCTCCACCGCCCGCTGGGGCCCGCTGACTGGTGGGTCCCGCCGGCTGCCGGCCTTTGGGCCGACATGCCGGCCCCACCGCTTGGGTGTCTTGTCGGGGGCTGGTTACTATTGCCTCACCCTTGATGACGAGGGCTTTGTCGAGGTAAGCATGGCTACAGTGCTGCCACCTGGCGGGTTCTCACTGTAGCCTTACCTCGTCTTGTCTCCTTAATGGTACACATACT
>NC_041393.1:79373343-79419535 GCF_002162155.2 Triticum dicoccoides
GAGAGCCGGCTATGCCCCTGGCCGACTAGGTGAAGCGTGGCCGCCTTCGGGTGTCTCTCTGAGCGAAGGGGCCCGCCGCCTGCGGGCCGTACTGAAAACCTGTCGTGGGTGGCGTCATGTGTTGGGGAACGTTGCAGAAAATTAAAACTTTTCCAACGGTTTCACCAAGATCCATCTATGAGTTCATCTAAGCAACGAGTCAGAGGAGAGAGATTGCATCTACATACCACTTGTAGATCGCGTGCGGAAGCGTTCAAGAGAACGGTGATGATGGAGTCGTACTCGCCGTGATCCAAATCACCGATGACCAAGTGCCGAACGGACAGCACCTCCGCGTTCAACACACGTATGGAGCGGATGACGTCTCCTCCTTCTTGATCCAGCAAGGTGGAAGGAGAGGTTGATGATGATCCAGCAGCACAACGGCGTGGTGGTGGATGCAGCAGGACTCCGGCAGGGCTTCGCCAAGCAGCTGCGGGAGGAGGGCGAGGTGTAGCAGGGGGAGGGAGGCGCCAAGACACAGGGTGCAGCTGCCCTCCCCCCTGCCCTCCTTTATATAGGTCCCCAGGGGGGCGCCGGCCCTGGGAGATCCAATCTCCCAAGGGGGCGGCAGCCAGGGGGGTGGAGTGCCCCCCACCTAGGGTTTCCAACCCTAGGCGCAGGGGGGGCCAGGGGGCACACCAGACCACTAGGGGCTGGTTCCCCTCCCACTTCAGCCCACGGGGCCCTCTGGGATAGGTGGGCCCACCCGATGGACCGCCGGGACCCTTCCGGTGGTCCCGGTACAATACCGGGTGACCCCGAAACTTTCCCGATGGCCGAAACAGCACTTCCTATATATAATTCTTTACCTCCGGACCATTCCGGAACTCCTCGTAACGTCCGGGATCTCATCCGGGACTCTGAACAACATTCGGTTTGCTACATACTCATATTCGTACAACCCTAGCGTCACCGAACCTTAAGTGTGTAGACCCTACGGGTTCGGGAGACATGCAGACATGACCGAGACGGCTCTCCGGTCAATAACCAACAGCGGGATCTGGATACCCATGTTGGCTCCCACATACTCCTCGATGATCTCATTGGATGAACCACGATGTCGAGGATTCAAGCAACCCCGTATACTATTCCCTTTGTCAGACGGTATGTTACCTGCCCGAGATTTGATCGTCGGTATCCCAATACCTCGTTCAATCTCGTTGCCGGCAAGTCACTTTACTTGTACCGTAATGCATGATCCACTTTGAGCTCATTATGATGATGCACTACCGAGTGGGCCCAGTGATACCTCTCCGTTATATGGAGTGACAAATCCCAGTCTCGATCCGTGTCAACCCAACAGACACTTCCGGAGATACCTGTAGTGCACCTTTATAGTCACCCAGTTACGTTGTGACGTTTGGTACACCCAAAGCACTCCTACGGTATCCGGGAGTTACACGATCTCATGGTCTAAGGAAGAGATACTTGACATAGGAAAAGCTCTAGCAAAACGAACTACACGATCTTGTGCTATGCTTAGGATTGGGTCTTGTCCATCACATCATTCTCCTAATGATGTGATCCCGTTATCAACGACATCCAATGTCCATAGTCAGCAAACGTATCCGGTTTGTGACTTAGAGTCATCCAGATCTGTGTCGAAGCTAGCGTCGACGTAACCCTTTACGACGAGCTCTTCGTCACCTCCATAAACGAGAAACATGTCCTTTGTCCTTTTCAGGTACTTCAGGATATTCTTGACCGCTGTCCAGTGTTCCTTGCCGGGATTACTTTGGTACCTTCCTACCAAACTTACGGCAAGGTTTACATCAGGTCTGGTACACAGCATGGCATACATAATAGATCCTATGGCTGAGGCATAGGGGATGACGCTCATCTCTTCTTTATCTTTTGCCGTGGTCGGGCATTGAGCCGAGCTCAATCTCACACCTTGCAATGCAGGCAAGAACCCTTTCTTGGACTGATCCATTTTGAACTTCTTCAAAATCTTATCAAGGTATGTGCTTTGTGAAAGACCTATGAGGCGTCTTGATCTATCCCTATAGATCTTGATGTCTAATATGTATGCAGCTTCTCCAAGGTCCTTCATTGAAAAACACTTATTCAAGTAGGCCTTAATGCTGTCCAAGAATTCTATATCATTTCCCATCAAAAGTATATCATCTACAGATAATATGAGAAATGCTACAGAGCTCCCACTCACTTTCTTGTAAACGCAGGCTTCTCCATAAGTCTGCATAAACCCGAACGCTTTGATCATCTCATCAAAGCGAATGTTCCAACTCCGAGATGCTTGCACTAGACCATAAATGGATTGCTGGAGCTTGCATACTTTGTTAGCATTCTTAGGATCGACAAAACCTTCCGGCTGCATCATATACAGCTCTTCCTTAAGATAGCCGTTAAGGAATGCCGTTTTGACGTCCATCTGCCATATCTCATAATCATAGTATGCGGCAATTGCTAACATGATTCGGACGGACTTAAGCTTCGCTACGGGAGAGAAAGTCTCATCATAGTCAATCCCTTGAACTTGTCAATAACCCTTAGCGACCAGTCGAGCTTTATAGATGGTGACATTACCATCCGCGTCCGTCTTCTTCTTAAAGATCCATTTGTTTTCTATCGCTCGCCGATCATCGGGCAAGTCAGTCAAAGTCCATACTTTGTTTTCATACATGGATTCTATCTCGGATTGCATGGCTTCTAGCCATTTTTTGGAATCTGGGCCCGCCATTTCTTCTTCATAGTTCGAAGGTTCACCGTTGTCTAACAACATGATTTCCAGGACAAGGTTGCCATACCACTCTGGTGTGGAACGTGTCCTTGTGGACCTACGAAGTTCAGTAGCAACTTGATCCGAAGTACCTTGATCATCATCATTAATTTCCTCTCTAGTCGGTGTAGGCACCACAGGAACATTTTCCTGAGCTGCACTACTTTCCGGTTCAAGAGGTAGTACTTCATCGAGTTCTACTTTCCTCCCACTTACTCCTTTCGAGAGAAACTCTTTTTCCAGAAAGGATCCATTCTTGGCAACAAAGATCTTGCCTTTGGATCTAAGGTAGAAGGTATACCCAATGGTTTCCTTAGGGTATCCTATGAAGACGCATTTTTCCGACTTGGGTTCGAGCTTTTCAGGTTGAAGTTTCTTGACATAAGCATCGCATCCCCAAACTTTTAGAAACGACAGCTTAGGTTTCTTCCCAAACCATAATTCATACGGTGTTGTCTCAATGGATTTAGACGGTGCCCTATTTAAAGTGAATGTAGCTGTCTCTAGAGCGTATCCCCAAAATGATAGCGGTAAATCAGTAAGAGACATCATAGATCGCACCATATCCAATAGAGTGCGATTACGACGTTCGGACACACTGTTACGTTGAGGTGTTCCAGGCGGCGTGAGTTGTGAAACGATTCCACATTTACTTAAGTGTGTACCAAATTCGTGACTTAAATAATCTCCTCCACGATCCGATCGTAAGAATTTTATCTTTTGGTCACGTTGATTCTCTACTTCATTCTGAAATTCCTTGAACTTTTCAAAGGTCTCAGACTTGTGTTTCATCAAGTAGAGATACCCATATCTACTCAAGTCATCAGTGAGAGTGAGAACATAATGATATCCTCCGCGAGCCTCAACGCTCATTGGACCGCACACATCGGTATGTATGATTTCCAATAAGTTGGTTGCTCGCTCCATTGTTCCGGAGAATGGAGTCTTGGTCATTTTGCCCATGAGGCATGGTTCGCATGTGTCAAATGATTCATAATCGAGAGACTCTAAAAGTCCATCAGCATGGAGCTTCTTCATGCGCTTGACACCAATGTGACCAAGGCGGCAGTGCCACAAGTATGTGGGACTATCATTATCAACTTTACATCTTTTGGTATTCACACTATGAATATGTGTAACATTATGTTCGAGATTCATTAAGAATAAACCATTGACCATCGGGGCATGACCATAAAACATATCTCTCATATAAATAGAACAACCATTATTCTCGGATTTAAATGAGTAGCCATCTCGCATCAAACGAGATCCAGATACAATCTTCATGCTCAAACTTGGCACTAAATAACAATTATTGAGGTTTAAAACTAATCCCGTAGGTAAATGTAGAGGTAGCGTGCCGACGGTGATCACATCGACCTTGGAACCATTCCCGACGCGCATCGTCCTCGTCCTTCGCCAGTCTCCGCTTATTCTGCAGCTCCTGTTGTGAGTTACAAATATGAGCAACGGCACCGGTATCAAATACCCAGGAGTTACTACGAGTACTGGTAAGGTACACATCAATTACATGTATATCACATATACCTTTAGTGTTGTCGGCCTTCTTGTCCGCTAAGTATTTGGGGCAGTTCCGCTTCCAGTGACCCTTCCCTTTGCAATAAAAACACTCAGTCTCAGGCTTGGGTCCATTCTTTGACTTCTTCCCGGCAACTGGCTTACCGGGCGTGGCAACATCTTTGCCGTCCTTCTTGAAGTTCTTCTTACCCTTGCCCTTCTTGAACTTAGTGGTCTTATTAACCATCAACACTTGATGTTCTTTCTTGATTTCAACCTCTACTGACTTCAGCATTGAAAATACTTCAGGAATGGTCTTCACCATCCCCTGCATATTGTAGTTCAGCACAAAGCTCTTGTAGCTCGGTGGGAGCGACTGAAGGATTCTGTCAATGACCGCCTCGTCCAGGAGGTTGATCTCTAGCTGGGACAGGCGGTTGTCCAACCCAGACATTTTGAGTATGTGCTCACTGACAGAACCGTTTTCCTCCATCTTACAACTATAGAACTTGTCGGAGACTTCATATCTCTCGACCCGGGCATGAGCTTGAAAAACCATTTTCAGCTCCTCGAACATCGCATATGCTCTGTGTCACTCAAAACGCTTTTGGAGCCCCGGTTCTAAGCTATAAAGCATGCCGCACTGAACGAGGGAGTAATCATCAGCACGTGATTGCCAAGTGTTCATAACGTCTTGGTTCTCTGGGATGGGTGCTTCACCTAGCGGTGCATCTAGGACATAATCTTTCTTGGCTGCTATGAGGATGATCCTCAGGTTCGGGACCCAGTCCGAATAGTTGCTGCCATCATCTTTCAGCTTGGTTTTCTCTAGGAACGCGTTGAAGTTCATGTTGACATGAGCGTTGGCCATTTGATCTACAAGACATATTTTGCAAAGACTTTAGACTAAGTTCATGATAATTAAGTTCATCTAATCAAATTATTTAATGAACTCCCACTCAGATTAGACATCCCTCTAGTCATCTAATTGTTACACGATCCGAGTCGACTAGGCCATGTCCGATCATGACGTGAGACGGACTAGTCATCATCGGTGAACATCTCCATGTTGATCGTATCTTCCATACGACTCATGTTCGACCTTTCGGTCTCTTGTGTTCCGAGGCCATGTCTGTACATGCTAGGCTCGTCAAGTTAACCCTAAGTGTTTATGCATGTGTAAAACTGTCTTACACCCGTTGTATGTGAACGTAAGGATCTATCACACCCGATCATCATGTGGTGCTTCGAAACGACGAACTTTAGCAACGGCGCACAGTTAGGGGGAACACTTTCTTGAAATTATTATAAGGGATCATCTTATTTACTACCGTCGTTCTAAGTAAACAAGATGCATAAACATAATAAACATCACATGCAATTATATAATAGTGACATGATATGGCCAATATCATATAGCTCCTTTGATCTCCATCTTCGGGGCTCCATGATCATCTTTGTCACCGGCATGACACCATGAACTCCATCATCATGATCTCCATCATCGTGTCTTCATGAAGTTGTCACACCAACGACTACTTCTACTTCTATGGCTAACACATTTAGCAATAAAGTAAAGTAATTTATATGGCATTCTTCAATTACACGCAGGTCATACAAAAATAAAGACAACTCCTATGTCTCCTGACGGTTGTCATACTCATCGACATGCAAGTCGTGATTGCTATTACAAGAACATGATCTCATACATCACAATATATCATTCATCATTCATCACAACTTCTGGCCATATCACATCACATGACAATTGCTGCAAAACAAGTTAGACGTCCTCTAATTGTTGTTGCATCTTTTACGTGGCTACAATTGGGTTCTAGAAAGAACGTTTTCTTACCTACGAATAACCACAATGTGATATTGTCAACTTCTATTTACCCTTCATAAGGACCCTTTTCGTCGAATCCGCTCCAACTAAAGTGGGAGAGACAGACACCCGCTAGCCACCTTATGCAACTAGTGCATGTCAGTCGGTGGAACCTGTCTCACGTAAGCGTACGTGTAAGGTCGGTCCGGGCCACTTCATCCCACAATACCGCTGAAGCAAAATAAGACTAGTAGCATCAAGCAAGTTGACAAGATCTACGCCGACAACAAAATTGTGTTCTACTCGTGCAATAGAGAACTACGCATAGACCTAGCTCATGATGCCACTGTTGGGGAACGTTGCAGAAAATTAAATTTTTTCCTACGGTTTCACCAAGATCCATCTATGAGTTCGTCTAAGAAACGAGTCATAGGAGAGAGATTGCATCTACATACCACTTGTAGATCGCGTGCGGAAGCGTTCAAGAGAACGGTGATGATGGAGTCGTACTCGCTGTGATCCAAATCACCGATGACCAAGTGCCGAACGGATAGCACCTCCGCGTTCAACACACGTATGGAGCGGATGACGTCTCCTCCTTCTTGATCCAGCAAGGGGGAAGGAGCGGTTGATGATGATCCAGCAACACAACGGCGTGGTGGTGGATGCAGCAGGACTCCGGCAGGGCTTCGCCAAGCAGCTGCGGGAGGAGGACGAGGTGTAGCAGGGGGAAGGAGGCGCCAAGACATAGGGTGCGGCTGCCCTCCCCCCTACCCTCCTTTATATAGGCCCCTAGGGGGGGCGCCGGCCCTGGGAGATCCAATCTCCCAAGGGGGCGGCGGCCAGGGGGGTGGAGCGCCCCCCAAGGCTAGTGGGGCGCGCCCCCAGCTAGGGTTTCCAACCCTAGGCGCAGAGGGGGCTCAGGGGGGGGGCACCAGCCCACTAGGGGCTGGTTACCCTCCCACTTCAGCCCATGGGGCCCTCCGGGATAGGTGGCCCCACCCGGTGGACCCCCGGGACCCTTCCGGTGGTCCCGGTACAATACCGGGTGACCCCGAAACTTTCCCGATGGCCGAAACAGCACTTCCTATATATAATTCTTTACCTCCGAACCATTCCGGAACTCCTCGTGACGTCCGAGATCTCATTCGGGACTCCGAACAACATTCGGTTTGCTGCATACTCATATTCATACAACCCTAGCGTCACCGAACCTTAAGTGTGTAGACCCTACAGGTTCGGGAGACATGCAGACATGACCGAGACGGCTCTCCGGTCAATAACCAACAGCGGGATCTGGATACCCATGTTGGCTGCCACATACTCCTCGATGATCTCATCAGATGAACCACGATGTCAAGGATTCAAGCAACCCCGTATACTATTCCCTTTATCAGACGGTATGTTACTTGCCCGAGATTCGATCGTCGGTATCCCAATACCTCGTTCAATCTCGTTGCCGGCAAGTCACTTTACTCGTACCGTAATGCATGATCCCGTGACCAGACACTTGGTCACTTTGAGCTCATTATGATGATGCACTACCGAGTGGGCCCAGTGATACCTCTCCGTTATACGGAGTGACAAATCCCAGTCTCGATCCGTATCAACCCAACAGACACTTTCGGAGACACCTGTAGTGAACCTTTATAGTCACCCAGTTACGTTGTGACGTTTGGTACACCCAAAGCACTCCTACGGTATCCGGGAGTTACACGATCTCATGGTCTAAGGAAGAGATACTTGACATAGGAAAATCTCTAGCAAAACGAACTACACGATCTTGTGCTATGCTTAGGATTGGGTCTTGTCCATCACATCATTCTCCTAATGATGTGATCCCGTTATCAACGACATCCAATGTCCATAGTCAGGAAACCATGACTATCTGTTGATCAACGAGCTGGTCAACTAGAGGCTCACTAGGGACATGTTGTGGTCTAAGTATTCACACGTGTATTACGATTTCCGGATAATACAATTATAGCATGAATAACAGACAATTATCATGAACAAGGAAATATAATAATAATCCTTTTATTATTGCCTCTAGGGCATATTACCAACAGTCTCCCACTTGCACTAGAGTCAATAATCTAGTTACATTGTGATGAATCGAACACCCATAGAGTTCTGGTGTTGATCATGTTTTGCTCGTGGAAGAGGTTTAGTGAACGGATCTGCGACATTCAGACCCGTATGTACTTTGCAAATATCTATGTCTCCATCTTGAACATTTTCATGGATGGAGTTGAAACGACGCTTGATGTGCCTCGTCTTCTTGTGAAACCTGGGCTCCTTGGCAAGGGCAATAGCTCCAGTGTTGTCGCAGAAGAGTTTGGTCGGCCCCGACGCATTGGGTATGACTCCTAGGTCGGTGATGAACTCCTTCACCCAAATTGCTTCATGCGCTGCCTCCGAGGCTGCCATGTACTTTGCTTCACATGTAGATCCCGCCACGACGCTCTGCTTGCCGCTGCACCAGCTTACTGCCCCACCATTCAACATATACACGTATCCGGTTTGTGACTTAGAGTCATCCAGATCTGTGTCGAAGCTAGCGTCGACGTAACCCTTTACAACGAGCTCTTCGTCACCTCCATAAACGAGAAACATGTCCTTTGTCCTTTTCAGGTACTTCAGGATATTCTTGACCACTGTCCAGTGTTCCTTGCCGGGATTACTTTGGTACCTTCCTACCAAACTTACGGCAAGGTTTACATCAGGTCTGGTACACAGCATGGCATACATAATAGATCCTATGGCTGAGGCATAGGGGATGACGCTCATCTCTTCTTTATCTTTTGCCGTGGTCTGGTATTGAGCCGAGCTCAATCTCACACCTTGCAATACAGGCAAGAACCCTTTCTTGGACTGATCTATTTTGAACTTCTTCAAAATCTTATCAAGGTATGTGCTTTGTGAAAGACCTATGAGGCGTCTCGATCTATCCCTATAGATCTTGATGTCTAATATGTATGCAGCTTCTCCAAGGTCCTTCATTGAAAAACACTTATTCAAGTAGGCCTTAATGTTGTCCAAGAATTCTATATCATTTCCCATCAAAAGTATGTCATCTACATATAATATGAGAAATGCTACAGAGCTCCCACTCACTTTCTTGTAAACGCAGGCTTCTCCATAAGTCCGCATAAACCCAAATGCTTTGATCATCTCATCAAAGCGAATGTTCCAACTCCGAGATGCTTGCACCAGCCCATAAATGGATCGCTGGAGCTTGCATACTTTGTTAACATTCTTAGGATCGACAAAACCTTTCGGCTGCATCATATACAGCTCTTCCTTAAGATAGCCATTAAGGAATGCTGTTTTGACGTCCATCTGCCATATCTCATAATCATAGTATGCGGCAATTGCTAACATGATTCGGACGGACTTAAGCTTCGCTACGGGAGAGAAAGTCTCATCGTAGTCAATCCCTTGAACTTGTCGATAACCCTTAGCGACGAGTCGAGCTTTATAGATGGTGACATTACCATCCGCGTCCGTCTTCTTCTTAAAGATCCATTTGTTTTCTATCGCTCGCCGATCATCGGGCAAGTCAGTCAAAGTCCATACTTTGTTTTCATACATGGATTCTATCTCGGATTGCATGGCTTCTAGCCATTTTTTGGAATCTGGGCCCGCCATCGCTTCTTCATAGTTCGAAGGTTCACCGTTGTCTAACAACATGATTTCCAGGACAAGGTTGCCATACCACTCTGGTGTGGAACGTGTCCTTGTGGACCTATGAAGTTCAGTAGCAACTTGATCCGAAGTACCTTGATCATCATCATTAATTTCCTCTCCAGTCGGTGTAGGCACCACAGGAACATTTTCCTGAGCTGCACTACTTTCCGGTTCAAGAGGTAGTACTTCATCGAGTTCTACTTTCCTCCCACTTACTCCTTTTGAGAGAAACTCTTTTTCCAGAAAGGATCCGTTCTTGGCAACAAAGATCTTGCCTTCAGATCTAAGGTAGAAGGTATACCCAATGGTTTTCTTAGGGTATCCTATGAAGACACATTTTTCCGACTTGGGTTCGAGCTTTTCAGGTTGAAGTTTCTTGACATAAGCATCGCATCCCCAAACTTTTAGAAACGACAGCTTAGGTTTCTTCCCAAACCATAATTGATACGGTGTCGTCTCAATGGATTTAGACGGTGCCCTATTTAAAGTGAATGTAGCTGTCTCTAGAGCGTATCCCCAAAATGATAGCGGTAAATCAGTAAGAGACATCATAGATCGCACCATATCCAATAGAGGGAGATTACGACGTTCGGACACACCGTTACGTTGAGGTGTTCCAGGCGGCGTGAGTTGTGAAACGATTCCACATTTTCTTAAGTGTGTACCAAATTCGTGACTTAAATAATCTCCTCCACGATCCGATCGTAAGAATTTTATCTTTCGGTCATGTTGATTCTCTACTTCATTCTGAAATTCCTTGAACTTTTCAAAGGTCTCAGACTTGTGTTTCATCAAGTAGAGATACCCATATCTACTCAAGTCATCAGTGAGAGTGAGAACATAACGATATCCTCCGCGAGCCTCAACGCTCATTGGAACGCACACATCGGTATGTATGATTTCCAATAAGTTGGTTGCTCGCTCCCTTGTTCCGGAGAATGGAGTCTTGGTCATTTTGCCCATGAGGCATGGTTCGCATGTGTCAAATGATTCATAACCGAGAGACTCTAAAAGTCCATCAGCATGGAGCTTCTTCATGCGCTTGACACCAATGTGACCAAGGCGGCAGTGCCACAAGTATGTGGGACTATCGTTATCAACTTTACATCTTTTGGTATTCACACTATGAATATGTGTAACATTACGTTCGAGATTCATTAAGAATAAACCATTGACCATCGGGGCATGACCATAAAACACATCTCTCATATAAATAGAACAACCATTATTCTCGGATTTAAATGAGTAGCCATCTCGCATCAAACGAGATCCAGATACAATCTTCATGCTCAAACTTGGCACTAAATAACAATTATTGAGGTTTAAAACTAATCCCGTAGGTAAATGTAGAGGTAGCGTGCCGACGGCGATCACATTGACCTTGGAACCATTCCCGACGCGCATCGTCACCTCGTCCTTCGCCAGTCTCCGCTTATTCCGCAGCTCCTGTTGTGAGTTACAAATATGAGCAACGGCACCGGTATCAAATACCCAGGAGTTACTACGAGTACTGGTAAGGTACACATCAATTACATGTATATCACATATACCTTTAGTGTTGCCGGCCTTCTTGTCCGCTAAGTATTTGGGGCAGTTCCGCTTCCAGTGACCCTTCCCTTTGCAATAAAAACACTCAGTCTCAGGCTTGGGTCCATTCTTTGACTTCTTCCCGGCAACTGGCTTACCGGGCGCGGCAACATCTTTGCCGTCCTTCTTGAAGTTCTTCTTACCCTTGCCCTTCTTGAACTTAGTGGTCTTATTGACCATCAACACTTGATGTTCTTTCTTGATTTCAACCTCTGTTGACTTCAGCATTGAAAATACTTCAGGAATGGTCTTCACCATCCCCTGCATATTGTAGTTCAGCACAAAGCTCTTGTAGCTCGGTGGGAGCGACTGAAGGATTCTGTCAATGACCGCCTCGTCCGGGAGGTTGATCTCCAGCTGGGATAGGCGGTTGTGCAACCCAGACATTTTGAGTATGTGCTCACTGACAGAACTGTTTTCCTCCATCTTACAACTATAGAACTTGTCGGAGACTTCATATCTCTCGACCCGGTCATGAGCTTGAAAAACCATTTTCAGCTCCTCGAACATCTCATATGCTCCGTGTCCCTCAAAACGCTTTTGGAGCCCCGGTTCTAAGCTGTAAAGCATGCCGCACTGAGCGAGGGAGTAATCATCAGCACGTGATTGCCAAGTGTTCATAACATCTTGGTTCTCTGGGATGGGTGCTTCACCTAGCGGTGCATCTAGGACATAAGCTTTCTTGGCTGCTATGAGGATGATCCTCAGGTTCCGGACCCAGTCCGAATAGTTGTTGCCATCATCTTTCAGCTTGGTTTTCTCTAGGAACGCGTTGAAGTTCATGTTGACATGAGCGTTGGCCATTTGATCTACAAGACATATTTTGCAAAGACTTTAGACTAAGTTCATGATAATTAAGTTCATCTAATCAAATTATTTAATGAACTCCCACTTAGATTAGGCATCCCTCTAGTCATCTAAGTGTTACATGATCCGAGTCGACTAGGCCGTGTCCGATCATCACGTGAGACGGACTAGTCATCATCGGTGAACATCTCCATGTTGATCGTATCTTCCATACGACTCATGTTCGACCTTTTGGTCTCTTGTGTTCCGAGGCCATGTCTGTACATGCTAGGCTCGTCAAGTTAACCCTAAGTGTTTATGCATGTGTAAAACTGTCTTACACCCGTTGTATGTGGATGTAAGGATCTATCACACCCGATCATCACGTGGTGCTTCGAAACGACGAACTTTAACAACGGCGCACAGTTAGGGGGAACACTTTCTTGAAATTATTATAAGGGATCATCTTATTTACTACCATTGTTCTAAGTAAACAAGATGCATAAACATAATAAACATCACATGCAATTATATAATAGTGACATGATATGGCCAATATCATATAGCTCCTTTGATCTCCATCTTTGGGGCTCCATGATCATCTTCGTCACTGGCATGACACCATGATCTCCATCATCATGATCTCCATCATCGTGTCTTCATGAAGTTGTCACGCCAACGACTACTTCTACTTCTATGGCTAACGCGTTTAGCAATAAAGTAAAGTAATTTACATGGCATTCTTCAATGACACGCAGGTCATACAAAAATAAAGACAACTCCTATGGCTCTTGCCGGTTGTCATACTCATCGACATGCAAGTCATGATTCCTATTACAAGAACATGATCTCATACATCACAATATATCATTCATCATTCATCACAACTTCTGGCCATATCACATCACATGACAATTGCTGCAAAAACAAGTTAGACGTCCTCTAATTGTTGTTGCATCTTTTACGTGGCTACAATTGGGTTCTAGAAAGAACGTTTTCTTACCTACGAATAACCACAACGTGATATTGTCAACTTCTATTTACCCTTCATAAGGACCCTTTTCGTCGAATCCGCTCCAACTAAAGTGGGAGAGACAGACACCCGCTAGCCACCTTATGCAACTAGTGCATGTCAGTCGGTGGAACCTGCCTCACGTAAGCGTACGTGTAAGGTCGGTCCGGGCCGCTTCATCCCACAATACCGCTGAAGCAAAATAAGACTAGTAGCGTCAAGCAAGTTGACAAGATCTACGCCCACAACAAAATTGTGTTCTACTCGTGCAATAGAGAACTACGCATAGACCTAGCTCATGATGCCACTGTTAGGGAACGTTGCAGAAAATTAAAATTTTTCCTACGGTTTCACCAAGATCCATCTATGAGTTCATCTAAGCAACGAGTCATAGGAGAGAGATTGTATCTACATACCACTTGTAGATCACGTGCGGATGCGTTCAAGAGAACGGTGATGATGGAGTCGTACTCGCCGTGATCCAAATCACCGATGACCAAGTGCCGAATGGATAGCACCTCCGCGTTCAACACACGTACGGAGCGGATGACGTCTCCTCCTTCTTGATCCAGCAAGGGGGAAGGATAGGTTGATGATGATCCAGCAGCACAACGGCGTGGTGGTGGATGCAGCAGGACTCCGGCAGGGCTTCGCCAAGAACCTGCGGGAGGAGGACGAGGTGTAGCAGGGGGAGGGAGGCGCCAAGACATAGGGTGCGGCTGCCCTTCCCCCTGCCCTCCTTTATATAGGCCCCGAGGGGGGGGGGGGCGCCGGCCCTTGGAGATCCAATCTCCCAAGGGGGCGGCGGCCAGGGGGGTGGAGTGCCCCCCAAGGCTAGTGGGGCGCGCCCCCCACCTAGGGTTTCCAACCCTAGGCGCAGGGGGGCCCAGGGGGGGGGGGCACACCAGCCCACTAGGGGCTGGTTCCCCTCCCACTTCAGCCCACGGGGCCCTCCGGGATAGGTGGCCCCACCCGATGGACCCCCGGGACCCTTCCAGTGGTCCCGGTACAATACCGGGTGACCCCGAAACTTTCCTGATGGCCGAAACAACACTTCCTATATATAATTCTTTACCTCCGGACGATTCCGGAACTCCTCGTGATGTCCGGTATCTCATCCAGGACTTCGAACAACATTCGGTTTGCTGCATACTCATATTCATACAACCCTAGCGTCACTGAACCTTAAGTGTGTAGACCCTACGGGTTCGGGAGACATGCAGACATGACCGAGACGGCTCTCCGGTCAATAACCAACAGCGGGATCTGGATACCCATGTTGGCTCCCACATACTCCTCGATGATCTCATCGGATGAACCACGATGTCGAGGATTCAAGCAACCCCGTATACTATTCCCTGTGTCAGACGGTATGTTACTTGCCCAAGATTCGATCGTCGGTATCCCAATACCTCGTTCAATCTCGTTACCGGCAAGTCACTTTACTCGTACCGTAATGCATGATCCCGTGACCAGACACTTGGTCACTTTGAGCTCATTATGATGATGCACTACCGAGTGGGCCCAGTGATACCTCTCCGTTATACGGAGTGACAAATCCCAGTCTCGATCCGTGTCAACCCAACAGACACTTTCGGAGATACCTGTAGTGCACCTTTATAGTCACCCAGTTACGTTGTGACGTTTGGTACACCCAAAGCACTCCTACGGTATCCGGGAGTTACACGATCTCATGGTCTAAGGAAGAGATACTTGACATAGGAAAAGCTCTAGCAAAACGAACTACACGATCTTGTGCTATGCTTAGGATTGGGTCTTGTCCATCACATCATTCTCCTAATGATGTGATCCCGTTATCAACGACATCCAATGTCCATAGTCAGGAAACCATGACTATCTGTTGATCAACGAGCTAGTCAACTAGAGGCTCACTAGGGACATGTTGTGGTCTAAGTATTCACACGTGTATTACGATTTCTAGATAATACAATTATAGCATGAATAAAAGACAATTATCATGAACAAGGAAATATAATAATAATCCTTTTATTATTGCCTCTAGGGCATATTTCCAACATCATGATCAACATGGCAACAGTGCCCCGCCGGACGGGTAGTGGCTGCCCCGTACGGTGTACTGTGGCCATGCGTGCTCCGAGATTCGGGGGTGGCAGGCTCCACTGTTGCCACACCCCATCCCATCTCCGTTATGTGGGTGCAGACTTTGAGGGCATGAACTTGGTTGCCTATCGGGGGCCGGCTTCTTGGAGTCGGTCATCTCGTGGCCGGCTTCTTGGAGTCGGCCCTCTCGTGGCTTTCTTTTTGAGGGTTTTAGGGCCGGGCCGCCTTCCGGTAGTCGGCTTGTGGGATAGCCGGCCGAGGGAAGGTAGCCCCGTGTCTTGGGTGCTTGAAGGCTCGATCGGCCTGCTATTTTTTTTGAAGAGCTAGGGGATCTGGCTAGGCTACCCGTGGTCATTTACTCCGACAGTAGTCCCCAAAGCTGGTTGGGCTTCGTGGTTGAAAGGGGGACAAGAAGCTCAAACAGCTTCCTATCCTGAAGAGCTGGCAGCTAGGAGCCGGATTTACCCGAGCGTGTCGTCTCGGCGAAGTTTTTTGAAGTCTGAAGGCGGGAATCAGCTGGCGCGCAGGCCAGGCTGCGGGCTGGCTGCCCGCCGCCCGTGCACCACATGGCACCCTTCGGCTGGAAGGGCCTGCTAGCCCACGTGCGTGATGGGACGCCGCTGCAGAACAGGGCCCGCCACTTCCGCGCCTCGACCCAAGCGCGGATCTTTTGTGGCCCGAACTGGCCGCACGTCTTCCAACGGTGGTTTCTGCTCGCCGTTAAGGCATAATAATCGTGGGACGTGGGGGAGTGGGCGCAGTTAATCCCACGCCCCCCACGCCTCGCCTCCTCGGCTTCGCCGCACAAGGTTATAAGTAGGGGGAGGAGGGGGAGCGGCAGATACTCGCACGCTCGCCCTCGCTCCGCCATTTCCTTCTTCTTCCTTCTCTCTGTCGCCGCAGCTGCTCTCCATGGTGCCGCCGCTCCGCCGATCTTCTCGGCGCGCCGTAGTTTTGCCGCAGCCGAATCGCGCGCCCTCTGCCGCCGTGCTTTCCCCGTTGCTTCTTCGTCCTCATGGCTCCAACATCCAGCTCCGGGGACGGCTCCAACGTCCACGAAGACCACATCGACTTCCTCCGCAAGACGGGCGGTTGCCGGGCAAGGATCACGTGCGGGTCCGTCTCGCGCCGGAGAGGGAGATCTCGCCGGCGCCAGAGGAGGGCGAGCGGGTAATCTTCCGCTTGCACTACCTGCGCGGAATCGGCCTGCCCGCGAGCGGCTTCTTCCGCTTGTTTCTCGAGTTTTATCATCTCCAGCCGCACCACCTCACTCCAAACATGGTGATGCTACTGTCGGCCTTCGTCACTCTGTGCGAAGGCTTCCTCGATGTTCTCCCCACCCTCGAACTTTGGGGGGAGTTCTTCCAGTCCAAGCTCGGCAAAGTCGTCGCGGGCGTGCCTGCTCCATGCGGTGCCTTCATCGCCATGTGGAGATCGACGACCGACAACCCATTTCTGCCCATCGCGCTGATCCAGTCGGTGAAGCTCTGGCAGAAATCTTACTTCTATGTGAAGAACGTCGCTTCGCAAGGCGACTACATCAATCTGCCGGCTTACGTAGCCGGCCCACCGGCTGGGAGACAGCCTCGTGGTCCTACCGGGCCAGGTCGCTGACGCCGGCTGGGTCTGGCGCCGTCGCCCGACTTCGGGTGCTGATCCAGTCGGAGGGCCTGACCGGGTCCGACCTGATAGCCGCCTTCATGGAGTACCGTGTGCTCCCACTCCAAGGCCGCCCTCACCTGATTTGTCAGATGAGCGGCCGCTTCGACCCAAGCCGGCTGAGCACCAAGGAGATGCCTCATGACGAGGTATCTTACATGGTGAATTACATCGCCAACTGCAAGCTCACCAAGGAGTGGCAGTACGGCAAGGAGCCGTACTCTCGAGCCAACCCCCTGCATGTGGTAAGCCTTCCTTCCTTTCTTCTTCTATTGTTGTCGAGTTCTCACTGGCCGGCTTCTGACCAGTCGGCTTGTTTTTGATCAGAACCCCTCCTTCATCCATCGGCCGGAACCGTGGGGGCGGAACGCGAGTTCGCCCCCGACCGTGCGACGGACGACTTGGACAACTCCGACTTGGGGGCGGCCGCCTTAGACGACGACGCCGTAGGGGGAGGCGGAGAAGCAGGCGGCTCCAGGCTCACCACCGACTTTGAGGATTGGCCGGATGACGACGAGACCGAAGTTGTTCTGCGCCGCCAGCCGGCATCCGATCATCAAGGTGCAGGCTCATCCGCCACACCGGCCGCTCAGGGTGGCGCGCGGAAGCGCCGGGCGGCGCCGGCCCTCTTTGGCAGTCGGCCGAAGAAGCCCAAGGGCTCTGTGGGGGCAACCAAGCGGGACGAGGCGGCCGCAAAGGCGTCCCGCTTCCGCAAGGTGGTGAAGCAGCCGCAGGCAGTCTCGGCATAAGTGTCAATTCTCTTGCGCCTTTCTTTTTTCTCTTTGGCTGGCGTCCTTCTGAGCCTTTCCTTTATTTATTGAATAGGGCTCCGCCCTCTCTTGAGCGGACCACAGCCGCCTCCATAGTCGGAGGGGCGGGAGGATATGCAAGCTCCCGCCGCGTGGACCCCCGCGCCGAGCTCCAAGCGGCGACGGAGCGGAACACGCGGGAGGCGCGGACGGAGCGAGAGGCGGAGGAATAGAGGGCCGCCACTGCCAGGGCGGCTCAGGAAACGATGGAGGAGTCGGCAGAGGCGCCGGCCGACGCAGCGACCAAAGCTCAGGCGGAGGCCGCGGCCGCGGAGAATGCGGCGGAGGCCCTACGTAGCCAACCTCCACAACTCATCATCCCCCTCCGTACCGTGGCCCCTGATATCCTAGTGCCCCCGCCGGAGGAAGCCAGCCGCTATCAGCTGGCGATGGAGAGGGAGGAAGGCGAGACAGTCATTCCGGAGGGAGAGGCGGTGCCGCCCTCGTCGGTCGGGATGGGCCAAGGTGGCCGGCCTAAGGCGCCGCCTGAGCAGCCGGCTGGAGGTGAGCTGACTGAGGGTGGATCTTGTGGTCCTGTCGCCGACTCGTCGGCGCGCAGGGAATGCGACTTCAGAGCCGGACCCGCAGAGGGCCGCGTGCTCCAGCTCGTTGTCCCATGACCTGGAGACGGCCAGTGTCAGCTCGCCAGGGTGGACGCCGGGCGGTGGGATGGCCGTGCTGAATGTGGCGGCGCAGGACGTCCGGAGCTGGCTTCAGTCCCAGGCCACCGCGCTGAAGCATTATACCCAAGAGTTTCTTGCAACGCGGTCGACCATTTGGGTGAGTCTTCGCTCTTGATTTCTTCCATGGGGGCGCGACAGCGCACCCACTGGGTGTAGTCCCCGAGTTCCGAGTCGGCTGCTAAGCAGGCGACTTGGAACTTTTTAGCAGACTTTGACTAATGTCTTGTTCTTATTCGCATCTTCGTCCTGTTCGCAGGATTATCACAACCTCCACGCTGCTACCTTCAACTCCCAGGCCCGGGAGATGGATCAGAAGACCGCCGATCTATTGGAGAGCCGGAGTAAGTGCTTCGTTTTTTATCTCATGTGGGGGCGCGTTAGCGCACCCACTGGGTGTAGCCCCCGAGATTCGGGCCGGCTGCTGAGCAGTCGGGTCAGATATTCCGTGCCGACTTCTTCCTTATTGCTTTTTTCTTCTGCATATATGCAGGGGCCAATGCCGACTAGGGAGCAGCTAGGTGTGGCACAGACCGCCCTTCGCGCCAGGGAGGCCGAGTTCAACGCCTTGGCTCAGGAACGTGATCGCCAGGCCAACAAACTGGCCGACCAAGAGGAGAACCACAAGGCGGCCCTGAAGACGGCGCAGGACAGTGAGGCCGCCCTCAAAGCCGAATACGAGACCAAAGCGGCGAGCTGGGCCGAGGCAAGGTAGGCGCTGAGCGAAGGCTACAGCCGGGTTGAAGATTTGATCGACGGTAAGCCGCCTTCCTCTTCGTCCCTTTGCTCGCCCCTGTCATCTAGTCTGTCTTCTGATTTGTTCTACTTCTTTCTTCTTTGTGTAGAGTATTTCCCCGGTTATTCCGTTGCCGCCAACCAAGTCATCCAAGCTCACCGCGAGGCCCGATGACAAGCTGGGGTTGAGATCGCACCGGGTGCCAACCGGATGCTTGAAGAGCATCTTCTGGCGATTCAAGCCCGGCTCCAGCCGGCTTACCACATGCTCCTCCGTCTTAAGCGTGCCGGGGCACAGGTGCTGGCCGCCCTCTGGCCCGGTGAGGTGGTTCCCCGTACCCCCAGTTGGACTACCGACTGGCTGGAGGTAGCAGTCGGCCGCTTCGAGGCCTGGAAGCCTTCTGTAGCTCAGTCCGGCGCCCGACGGGCGCTAGAGTTCGTCCGGGCTTGGTATCCTGGGCTGAATTTGGCCCAGCTGCGCACCTGGCGGTAGGAAGCTGGCGAGGAGCTGGAGGCGGTGCGGCCGGCTATCATCCAGCGGCTCTCGGCGATCGTCGACTTCACCAACACCAGCGCCTTTTCCCCTGAGGTGAATGAAGACGGCGTCGTTCAGCCGGAGGAGTGGTTTGGGCTGAACCCGGCAGAAGGGGAAGACTCGGCGGAGGAGATCAACTCCAGCGACGAGGGCGAAGAGGAGGAGGAGGAGGATGGCGAGGACACCGTGCCAGACAGTGGAGCGACCGGCCAGCCTCAGCCTGATCGTGCCTCTAGCAACAAGGCACGTGCGAGCACGCCACCTGTAGCAGGCGATGATCAAGCCGAGACTCGCAGCCGGCCACTCCTCTAGCCAACACTGTCGTCTCCACCAACCTGCCCGACTCGCCTGTTGCTCCCTTGGCCTGACTCGCCGTCCTTGCGTTCCTGCCCGTTACTCTTTGAACAATTTTTATTAATTTTGCGCAGTTCCACCCACTGGGGGTGTATTCAAACTATGTTGAATGCTGGCCTTTCGAAGGCCTTTTGTGTAAATATAATCATGCATGTGCTTGGCTTCCATTCATACTTGCTTTTCATCCTTTTGCTGTTTCCTTTGCTGCCCTCCCTTGGTCGCCGCCTTCCCAGCCGGACAGCTGTTCTGCAGTCTGTGGCTAGGGAAGGACTTGGCCGTCTGGCAGGGCAAGTACTCGAGCTTTATTGGGTTGTGGCAAGGTAAGAAAGGAAGCCGGCCAGCCGGCTGCTCTGACAGCCGGTCGGGGGGGGGGGACCGGCTTGTGTTATATAAGTTCGTCAGTCCTTAGCCGTTTTTCATGTGGGCATCCTTTCCTGCCTTTACCTCTTGCCAGCCAGACAGTCGACTCTTCGAGATGCGACTTTTGACAAGAGAGGGCTTGGGTACCGGCACACTACTTGTCTGGCTGTAGGTAGAACTTGAATATAACTCAAGGCGGCTAGTCCCCGGGCCAACTGATCGGACCTGGTGCCGGAAGAGAAAACAAATGTAGTAACATAATCATAGGCATGATGCTCATCATTCATAGATAAAAGAGGGTAGTCCCTGAGTGCTGCTCGGGGGGCCCGTTGTCTTGTACTTAATACAAAAGGTAGCATGGTACATACTGCATTTTAAGTGTAAATCTTCGGAGAAGATTGGCGTTCCATGGTCGCTCCGACTCCTTGCCGGAATCATCTCTCTTGCGTGCCTTCGGCTTGTGCGCGTCGATCAGGTAGTAGGAGTCGTTGCCTAGAGCCCTCTTTGGCAGTCGGCCGAAGAAGCCCAAGGGCTCTATGGGGGCAACCAAGCGGGACGAGGCGGCCGCAAAGGCGTCCCGCTTCCGCAAGGTGGTGAAGCAGCCGCAGGCAGTCTCGGCATAAGTGTCAATTCTCTCGCGCCTTTCTTTTTTCTCTTTGGCTGGCGTCCTTCTGAGCCTTTCCTTTATTTATTGAATAGGGCTCCGCCCTCTCTTGAGCGGACCACAGCCGCCTCCATAGTCGGAGGGGCGGGAGGATATGCAAGCTCCCGCCGCGTGGACCCCCGCGCCGAGCTCCAAGCGGCGACGGAGCGGAACACGCGGGAGGCGCGGACGGAGCGAGAGGCGGAGGAATAGAGGGCCGCCACTGCCAGGGCGGCTCAGGAAATGATGGAGGAGTCGGCAGAGGCGCCGGCCGACGCAACGGCCAAAGCTCAGGCGGAGGCCGCGGCCGCGGAGAATGCGGCGGAGGCCCTACGTAGCCAACCTCCACAACTCATCATCCCCCTCCGTACCGTGGCCCCTGATATCCCAGTGCCCCCGCCGGAGAAAGCCAGCCGCTATCAGCTGGCGATGGAGAGGGAGGAAGGCGAGACAGTCATTCCGGAGGGAGAGGCGGTGCCGCCCTCGTCGGTCGGGATGGGCCAAGGTGGCCGGCCTAAGGCGCCGCCTGAGCAGCCGGCTGGAGGTGAGCTGACTGAGGGTGGATCTTGTGGTCCTGTCGCCGACTCGTCGGCGCGCAGGGAATGCGACTTCAGAGCCGGACCCGCAGAGGGCCGCGTGCTCCAGCTCGTTGTCCCATGACCTGGAGACGGCCAGTGTCAGCTCGCCAGGGTGGACGCCGGGCGGTGGGATGGCCGTGCTGAATGTGGCGGCGCAGGACGTCCGGAGCTGGCTTCAGTCCCAGGCCACCGCGCTGAAGCATTATACCCAAGAGTTTCTTGCAACGCGGTCGACCATTTGGGTGAGTCTTCGCTCTTGATTTCTTCCATGGGGGCGCGACAGCGCACCCACTGGGTGTAGTCCCCGAGTTCCGAGTCGGCTGCTGAGCAGGCGACTTGGAACTTTTTAGCAGACTTTGACTAATGTCTTGTTCTTATTCGCATCTTCGTCCTGTTCGCAGGATTATCACAACCTCCACGCTGCTACCTTCAACTCCCAGGCCCGGGAGATGGATCAGAAGACCGCCGATCTATTGGAGAGCCGGAGTAAGTGCTTCGTTTTTTATCTCATGTGGGGGCGCGTTAGCGCACCCACTGGGTGTAGCCCCCGAGATTCGGGCCGGCTGCTGAGCAGTCGGGTCAGATATTCCGTGCCGACTTCTTCCTTATTGCTTTTTTCTTCTGCATATATGCAGGGGCCAATGCCGACTAGGGAGCAGCTAGGTGTGGCACAGACCGCCCTTCGCGCCAGGGAGGCCGAGTTCAACGCCTTGGCTCAGGAACGTGATCGCCAGGCCAACAAACTGGCCGACCAAGAGGAGAACCACAAGGCGGCCCTGAAGACGGCGCAGGATAGTGAGGCTGCCCTCAAAGCCGAATACGAGACCGAAGCGGCGAGTTGGGCCGAGGCAAGGTAGGCGCTGAGCGAAGGCTACAACCGGGTTGAAGATTTGATCGACGGTAAGCCGCCTTCCTCTTCGTCCCCTTGCTCGCCCCTGTCATCTAGTCTGTCTTCTGATTTGTTCTACTTCTTTCTTCTTTGTGTAGAATATTTCCCCGGTTATTCCGTTGCCGCCAACCAAGTCATCCAAGCTCACCGCGAGGCCCGACGACAAGCTGGGGTTGGGATCGCACCGGGTGCCAACCGGATGCTTGAAGAGCATCTTCTAGCGATTCAAGCCCGGCTCCAGCCGGCTTACCACATGCTCCGCCGTCTTAAGCGTGCCGGGGCACAGGTGCTGGCCGCCCTCTGGCCCGGTGAGGTGGTTCCCCGTACCCCCAGTTGGACTACCGACTGGCTGGAGGTAGAAGTCGGCCGCTTCGAGGCCTGGAAGCCTTCTGTAGCTCAGTCCGGCGCCCGACGGGCGCTAGAGTTCGTCCGGGCTTGGTATCCTGGGCTGAATTTGGCCCAGCTGCGCACCTGGCGGTAGGAAGCTGGCGAGGAGCTGGAGGCGGTGCGGCCGGCTATCATCCAGCGCGCCTCGGCGATCGTCGACTTCACCAACACCAGCGCCTTTTCCCCTGAGGTGAATGAAGACGGCGTCGTTCAGCCGGAGGAGTGGTTTGGGCTGAACCCGGCAGAAGGGGAAGACTCAGCGGAGGAGATCAACTCCAGCGACGAGGGCGAAGAGGAGGAGGAGGAGGATGGCGAGGACACCGTGCCAGACAGTGGAGCGACCGGCCAGCCTCAGCCTGATCGTGCCTCTAGCAACAAGGCACGTGCGAGCACGCCACCTGTAGCAGGCGATGATCAAGTCGAGACTCGCAGCCGGCCACTCCTCTAGCCAACACTGTCGTCTCCACCAACCTGCCCGACTCGCCTGTTGCTCCCTTGGCCTGACTCGCCGTCCTTGCGTTCCTGCCCGTTACTCTTTGAACAATTTTTATTAATTTTGCGCAGTTCCACCCACTGGGGGTGTATTCAAACTATGTTGAATGCTGGCCTTTCGAAGGCCTTTTGTGTAAATATAATCATGCATGTGCTTGGCTTCCATTCATACTTGCTTTTCATCCTTTTGCTATTTCCTTTGCTGCCCTCCCTTGGTCGCCGCCTTCCCAGCCGGACAGCTGTTCTGCAGTCTGTGGCTAGGGAAGGACTTGGCCGTCTGGCAGGGCAAGTACTCGAGCTTTATTGGGTTGTGGCAAGGTAAGAAAGGAAGCCGGCCAGCCGGCTCCTCTGACAGCCGGTCGGGGGGGGGACCGGCTTGTGTTATATAAGTTCGTCAGTCCTTAGCCGTTTTTCATGTGGGCATCCTTTCCTGCCTTTACCTCTTGCCAGCCAGACAGTCGACTCTTCGAGCTGCGACTTTTGACAAGAGAGGGCTTGGGTACCGGCACACTACTTGTCTGGCTGTAGGTAGAACTTGAATATAACTCAAGGCGGCTAGTCCCCGGGCCAACTGATCGGACCTGGTGCCGGAAGAGAAAACAAATGTAGTAACATAATCATAGGCATGATGCTCATCATTCATAGATAAAAGAGGGTAGTCCCTGAGTGCTGCTCGGGGGGCCCATTGTCTTGTACTTAATACAAAAGGTAGCATGGTACATACTGCATTTTAAGTGTAAATCTTCGGAGAAGATTGGCGTTCCATGGTCGCTCCGACTCCTTGCCGGAATCATCTCTCTTGCGTGCCTTTGGCTTGTGCGCGTCGATCAGGTAGTAGGAGTCGTTGCCTAGAGCCCAGCTGATGACAAAGGGGCCTTCCCAAGGGGCCGAGAGCTTGTGTTGGCCGGCTGTTCGCTGGATCAGTCGGAGCACAAGATCACCCTCTTGGAAGGATCTTGGCTTGACCTTCCAACTGTTGTAACGGCGTAGACCCTGCTGGTAGATGGTGGACCGGTTGAGGGCTAACAGCCGGCCTTCTTCCAGCAAGTCGACGCTGTCTTCTCGTGCTTCCTTGGCCTCCGCCTCTGTGTACATGGTGACCCGAGGTGAGTCAAACTCAATGTCAGTTGGGATGACAGCCTCGGCACCATATACAAGGAAGAAAGGGGTGAAGCCGGTTGACTTGTTCGGGGTAGTGCACAAGCTCCAGAGGACAGCCGGCAGCTCGTTGAGCCAATAGCCAGCCGAACGCTCTAGTGGCACGACCAAGCGGGGCTTGATGCCGGAGAGGATGAGGCCATTTGTTCGCTCGACTTGGCCGTTTGACTGCGGGTGAGCAACGGACGCTAAGTCCAGTCGGATGCCCTGTGTCGCGCAGAAACGTGCCAGTGCTCCCTTGGCAAAATTCATGCCATTGTCGGTGATGATGCTGTGTGGTACACCATACCGGGTTGTAATATGTGCAATGAATGTCACGACAGTCGGCCCATTCAGTTTCTTGATCGGCTTCGCTTCAATCCACTTGGTAAATTTGTCCACGGCGACGAGCAGATGTGTCATGCCGCCGCGCGCCGTCTTGAACGGGCCCACCATGTCCAGTCCCCAGACGGCAAAAGGCCAGGTGAGGGGGATGGTCTTGAGCGCAGAAGCCGGCAGATGTTGCTTGGAGCCGAAGACTTGGCACCCTTTGCAGTGTTTGACTAATTCCTTGGCGTCATCCAAAGCAGTCGGCCAGAAGAAACCATGGCGGAAAGCTTTAGCGACGAGTGATCTTGAGGCCGCATGGTGGCCGCATTCGCCTTGGTGGATGTCTTTGAGGATTGCTATGCCCTTCTCTGGCTCGACGCAGCGCTGGAAGACTCCAGTAACGCTGCGCCTAACAAGCTCTCGGTTCATTATTGTGTATGCTCCGGCTTGGCGTTGGACTTGTCTTGCCGAGATTTCATCAGTCGGCAGCTCTCCGTTTATCAGGAAGTGGAGGATGGGCTGGGCCCATGATGGAGCTGTGACTTCTTCTATCACCAATACGGCTACTGCGACCAGGGCGGGTGGGCTGGGTGGTGAAGAGTTGGAGTCGGCCACCACCTGTTGTGTCGATGTAGTCCCTAGGCCGACTGCCGTAGTCCCCGAGCCGGGTTCTGAGATCCCCGGGCTGGGTGCGACTATGGCAGTCCTCGAGCTGCCTGCTTGGTTTCTCAAGTCGGATCCGACCGCGTCGGGGTCAGGCGGCACAAAGATGGAATCATATTCTGGATATGGCTTGACAGACGGCTTGAGGAGGCGTTGGAGAGAGACGCCGGTTGGTATGGCTTGTCAGGTGGAGCCTATTCGTGCCAGGGCATCTGCTTGGTCGTTGTCGGCCCGTGGCACGTGGAGGAACTCGCATACTTCAAAGTATCCGCTGAGTTGCTGAATGAGGAAGCGGTAGCTTGCCATGTTTACGTCCTTGGCATCCCAGTCGCCATATGATTGCTAGACTACCAAGTCCGAGTCACCAGAGCACAGGATCCGACGGATGCCAAGTTCTTTGGCTAGCCGGAGCCCGTGTATGAGTGCCTCATACTCGGCCACATCGTTGGAGGCGACAAAATGGATTTGCAATGTATATCTGAGCTTGTCGCCTTTGGGAGAGGTGAGGACGATGCCGGCTCCCAAGCCGGTGCGCATCTTGGATTCGTGAAAGTGCATCCTCTAATGAGTGGAGTCGGGGGCCGGTGGCAGGTACTGGGTCTCGGCCCAGTCGACAAGGAAGTCGGCCAATGCCTGGGACTTGATGGCGGTGCGGGGTTGGTAGAAGATCGTGTAGGGAGCCAGCGCAATGGCCCATTTTGCCACCCAACCGGATGCATCCCGGCTGCCTATGATCTCGGTGAGCAGGGCAGTGCATATGACCGTGATGGGGTGCTCTTGAAAGTAGGGCTTGAGCTTCTTGGCGGCGAAGTACACACCATAGCACATCTTCTGATAGTGTGGGTAATTCTGCTTCGAGGTGGACACCACTTCACTCAGATAATATACCGGCCTCTGGACTAACTAAGCTCGGCCTTCTTCTGGGCGCTGAACCACGATAACAGTGCTGACCACCCGGCTAGTGGCGGCAATGTAGAGGAGCATGGGCTCTTTCTCAGTCGGTGCCGCAAAGACGGGCGGCATGGACAACATCTTCTTTAGCTCGTGAAAAGCTTGGTCTGCCTGGTCATTCCATTCGAAGTGAGTGGATTTCTTCATGAGTCGGTAGAGGGGGAGAGCCTTCTCTCCGAGCCGGCTGATGAAGTGGTTGAGGGAGGCTAGGCATCCGGTAAACTTTTGGACGTCTCGCAGCTTGGTGGGAATCTTCATTCTCTCTGTGGCCTTGATCTTCACCGGGTTGCATTCGATGCCGCGTTCGGAGACCAGAAAGCCTAGAAGTTGGCCGGCTGGTACTCCGAACACGCATTTCTCGGGATTGAGCTTGATCTAAAATTGGCGCAGGTTTTTAAACGTCTCTTTGAGGTCTTCCAGCAAGGTGTCACGCTTCTCCGTCTTCACCACAATATCGCCTACATAGACGTGGGCATTTCTACCAAGTTGCTTGAGGAGGCATTTCTGCATGCAACGCTGAAAAGTGGCACCGACATTTCTTAAGTCGAATGTCATAGTTAGGTAACAGAAAGCTTCGAATGGTGAGATGAATGTGGTCTTCAGGCGGTCAGCTGGTTCCAATTTTATCTGGTGGTAGCCTGAGTAAGCATCCAAGAAACTCAACAGCTCGCATCCGGCTATGGCGTCTATCACTTGATCAATCCTTGGCAGAGCAAAAGGATCTTTAGGGCAGGCTTTGTTGAGGCTGGTGTAGTCAATGCACATGCGCCACTGCTTGTTCTTCTTTAACACCAGGACCGGGTTGGAAAGCCACTCTGGAAAGAACACCTCCATAGTGAAGCCGTCTGCCAGAAGCCGGGCTATTTCTTCTCCAACTACTCTTCTCTTCTCTTCTGACAGGCGGTGCAAGGGCTGCTTGACCGGCATGGCGTCAGATCGGACATGTAGCTTGTGCTCGGCGAAATCCGTCGGAACACCCGGCATGTCTTCGGGAGACCATACGAAGATGTCCCAATACTCACGGAGGAAATCGATGAGCTCGCTTTCCTATTTGGTGTCGAGGCCGGTGCCCATGACAGCGTACCTCTCCGGGTGCTCCGGGTCCAGAGGTATCTTCTTTGTCTCTTTGGCCGGCTGGAAAGAACCTTGAGCATCACATTCCTTGGGGTCGGGGGACAGGGCCGGCTGCTTGCCGACCATGGCCACGACTCGATCCAGCATCTTCTTCTCTTCAGCAATCACGAGGGACTCGGCCAGCCGGCTGCTGGCTGCCGCACACTCAGAGGATTTCTTGTAGTGTCTCGCTACAGTTATGATGCCCTTGGAACTCGGCATCTTCATCTTGAGGTAGGCGTAGTGGGGCACAGCCATGAACTTGGCCAGAGCAGGTCGGCCAAGCAGCGCGTGGTAAGGGCTCTCCAGATCCACCACTTCAAACCATATTGCTTCTCGGTGGAAATGATCTTTGTCCCCAAATAGAACATCTATCTTGATCTTGCCGATTGGTGAGCAGGACAGGCCGGGTACGATTCCGTGGAACACGGTCCGACTAGGCATGAGCTGCTTCGTCTTGATATTCAGCTTCTCCATGGTGTCACGGTACAGTATTTTGATGCTGCTCCCGCCATCTATCAGCACACGGGAGAATCGGGCAGCTCGCCTGTCTATCGCTAGGGTGGCACCGAAAACCAATGTGTAAGAGCCAGGAGATAGCATCACCTCTGGGTGATCGGCTCGGCTCCAGCTGATCGGCTTCTCCGACTAGTGCATGAACTCGGGGTTGTTGGAGGCGACTGCGTTGACTTCCGGGTGCTGTCGACGCCGACTGCGCCGGTCTTCAGGCTGGCTCATAAAGATGACATAGGCGGCATGCTCATCAGGGAACTCATCTTGAACAGCCCCGACTGCTGGCCGAGCAGCCGGCGGCGGAGGAGCTGGAGGCGGCTGTCCAGCAGGCGGAGGCGGCACTAGCCCTTCGCCCTTGGAGATTTGTGTGAGCCAATGGCACTTCCGAGTCGTGTGGTTGGAGGCCTTTGCATCGCTGTGGAACTTGCAGGGGGCATCAAGGGCTTGCTCGTAGGAGAAAGCCGGCTGCCAAGCCGGCCTGCCGCCCTTCTGCTTCTTGGGTGCGGGCCGCCCTTCAGGTTGTTCGTCTTCGACCGTGGCCACTTGCCGACTGGTGGAAGTCGGCATAGGAGCCTTGTGCTTGTTGTCGTTCTGGTACGGGCGTCGGCTGGAGTCTCCAGCCGGTGTCTTAGGAGCCGGAGTGAGCACCTTCCCGGAGGCGTCTACTCAGAGCTCGGTCTTCATCAAAGAGTCGGCCGTGGTGTACTTGTCTGCTATGACCAGCAGCTCGTTGAGGGTAGTCGACTCGTCACAGAGGAGTCGGTGCTTGAGGAGGGTACCTTCTTGGCACCCAGCGGTGAAGCACTCTATGGCATGAACCTCGTGCACCCCCTCACAGGAGTTGTGGAGCTCAGCCCAACGCGTGAGGTAGTCGCGGGTTGATTCATTGGGCCCTTGTACGCAAAAGGAGAGCTGTCGGGGCTTGGGAGCCCGTTTGTAGGTGCTGGTGAAGTTGCGGATGAAGGCTTCAGTGAAGTCCAGCCAACTATTGACGCTGTAAGGCTTGAGGCTGTTGAGCCAGGTGCGTGCCGTGCCTTGGAGCATGAGGGGAACATATTTCACGGCAACACGCATGTTGCCGTTTGCTATACGAACTACAGTGGAGTAATCGATCAACCAATCCTCCGGCTTCATGGAGCCCTTCTACTTGGGCGTGTCTCTTGGGAGCAAGAACCCTTTGGGGAAGGGCTCGTCGCAGATGTGGGGGCCGAAGCAAGGTGGGCCTACATCATCTTCTTCTTCCAGCGCCAGGGATGGCGCTAGGCTGTCTATCCGATAGCGGGCGTCATTGTCGCCGACTCCTTTGCGGAGGCATAGTCGGCGGCTGAGAGTCGGATGCGTGACAGGCGGCGGGCTGGGGTATCTCTCCCCACGAGGCGGAGGAGGAGGCGGGTCGCCTCGCCACTCCACAGCTCGAGGGCGGCCTTCTGCGTCGCACTCGATGGTGACTCGAGTCCGACTACAGCTAGCAGCCGGCTCCTTCTCTTGCCTTGTGCGGGCGCCGCCCGCAGTCGGCGTACGTGACGTCATGCCGTGCTCTCGACGAGGGGGGCTTCCAGCGCGGACGCCGGCTTCGTGCCGCTCTGCGGCCGCATCGATCAACTGCTGGATGCGTCTGGTCATGTAGGGGAGCTCGTTGGCCCCCAATCCATTCAACTCATCTACGATCGACTGAGCGGTGCGTAGGTTCTCGAGAGGCGTGGCGTAGACTGGGCGGTCCACTCCCAGCATGTCGGCGATGATCGTGCCGCGCTTCTTGACAATGCTGGCCCGGCTCGGCCCGTCGGGAGGCGGAGTACCAAAGGCAGCGCAGTCGACTTCGCACTGGTGGGCCTCAGTGAGGCGTCTCATGGTGGCTATCCTCTGGCCCTCCGTAATGAGGGCAAGGCGGCATGCCTCCAGCGCCTCAGCGTCGGCGTCGGCCGGGATGGGGGCGGACAGGTCGTGCAGCACCGCTTGCAGGGTGTCATGGGCATTCTTGCCAGAGGTGACACCATGGCTGATGACTAGCACCTCGGTGATGGTGCTGCCCCCGCTATCGGCCCGAGGGAGAGGATCGTCGAAGACCACCACGTTAGTGGGGAAAGAGTCGAGTGATGCCATGTCGGAGTCGACAAGCATCGGGTCGGTGGAAGCAACCGACTCCAAATCCACAGCAGGCTCGCTGGAGATGTGGAGTTGGTCGAGGAGGCTGACGAGGCGGCTCTCGGGGCAGCCGGTGCCCGCGTCGGATGCGGGCTCGTCGGAGATGCGAGCCTCGCCAAGAAGATCGACAAGGCAGCTCGCGGGGCAGGCGTCGTCGACGCCTTGCAGCTTGTCGGGGCAAGCGCCATCAGGTGTGCCGGGCTGTCTACGCTCGTGGGGGAGGAAGTGGGTTCCCGTTTAGAGCAGGTCTCCGGACGACGGTGCACCTGGCCCCACGGTGGGTGCCAAATGTCGGGTGGTTGGTGCGACATATGCCAACGGGTGGCTTATCATTGTAGGAGCCAATAAGACATCGCCGGTGCCTAGAAACGGGATAAGGCGAAGACATGCACGCCGGCGAATCTTACCTAGGTTTGGGGCTCTCCATGGAGATAACACCCCTAGTCCTGCTCTGCGGGGTCTCCGCATGATCACTAGATCAACAAGTGGCTACAAGAGGCTCCTTGAGCTATTTGGCGAGAGGGGGAAGAAAGGGCCAAGCTAGCTCTCTTCTCCTCTCAAAGTTGTGTCTAAAACTATTAGAGTCCAACCCTTTGCATGGGTGCCCCGGGGGGTTTATATAGGCCTACCTCCCGGGGGTACAATCGTAATCCGGCTGGGCATGGGCCCTAGCCGTCAGTGTCAATGCTTGCCGGCTTCTCCACCGCCCGCTGGGGCCTGCCGACTGGTGGGTCCCGCCAGCTGCCAGCCTCTTGGCTGACAGGCTGGCCCCACCGGTTGGGTGTCTTGTCAGGGGCTGGTTACTGTTGCCTCACCCTTGATGACGAGGGCTTTGTCGAGGTAAGCATGGCTACAGTGCCACCACCTGGCGGGTTCTCACTGTAGCCTTACCTCGTCTTGTCTCCTTAATGGTACAGATACTTCGAGGGGGGGGGGGAACGAGCCGGCTGGGGAGAGCCGGCTACGCCCCTGGCCGACTAGGTGAAGCGTGGCCGCCTTCGGGTGTCTCTCTGACTGAAGGGGCCTGCCGCCTGCCGGCCGTACTGACAACCTGTCGTGGGTGGCGTCACGGCCAACATGGCAACAGTGCCCCACCGGACGGGTAGTGGCTGCCCCGTACGGCGTACTGTGGCCATGCATGCTCTGGGATTTGGGGGTGGCAGGCTCCACTGTTACCACGCCCCATCCCATCTCCGTTATGTGGGTGCAGACTTTGAGGACATGAACTTGGCCGCCTATCGGGGCCCGGCTTCTTGGAGTCGGTCATCTCGTGGCTGGCTTCTTGGAGTCGGCCCTCTCGCGGCTTTCTTTTTGAGGGTTTTAGGGTCGGGCCGCCTTCCGGTAGTCGGCTTGTGGGATAGCCGGCCGAGGGAAGGCAGCCCCGTGTCTTGGGTGCTTGAAGGCTCGATCGGCCTACTATTTTTTTGAAGAGCCAGGGGGAGCCGGCTAGGCTACCCGTGGTCATTTACTCTGACATGAACTATAAGAATTAAACGAAGGGATACATCAGGCATATATGACTCAGAGCTTACATGCTATAGTGTGGTATTTCTTCATAATTTGGTTGCAAAATCTGATGCGTGCAATGCACGTGTGCCTTACTAGTAGTTCGAGTATGTGCAAAACACGTAAATTAGAATACTAATGGCACACTACACAGTGTCTCTCTTACAGTTCATGAAGCCACATGGCACATGTGGAGGCGTTGTCGCGACCTCATTGATCACAGTGACGTGCTGCTGGTTCGAGAAGAATGTACTCGTCGTCCCTGAGCCATACTGGCGGTACATGCATGAAGCAAAGATGTGCATGCACGCCACGCATGCACTCATTCCCTCGCACACACACGCGGGTACACGGGCGGACGCAATTTTGTACCAAGATCCACCCCATGTGATAATTTGATGCGTGTAAAGTCATCCACTTCATTGATGGTCAATTAATATAGCTCATGCAAATTGAGTGGACATGAGGGCGGAAGAAAGACATTCTTACTCCACTACGCGCATGCGAGTAGTTAAATCGTGGGTTGCTAGTAGTACTTCCATTGGTCTCCTTTGTATTTTGTGCCAATTTTTGACAGTAACATAATATTTATGCATTTGAGCAGTGTAGTACTTGAAATTTATGTTCCGCTAAACTCATCGGTAGCCGTTTCGGGCCTCCAAACCAGAACCATCAATTAATCTTTACCTTGTTCCCATCACATTCGAAAGCCTGCTCACACCTACTAGTACGTACCAAACCTGAAAGTGTTCCCACTATGCAGGTATTAGTACTAGTGCTAGTATTTAGGTTATAAAAAGGGGAACTACCTAACCGAAAATTACTGTTCCTTTCCTCCTCATAAGTGCTTCTTCTTCGTCCGTCGTTGCCATGGCCAGTGAGCAGAGCTCTAGGTCGAGAACTACTCGTAACAAGGGAGCGGCAACCAAGGCTGTGAAAAAAAAGAGGGCTCGCCGCCATGCAGAGACCTCGAAAGATCTCTCACGGGAAGGCGATGGCTCCCAGGAGCGCCCTAGCCGCGGAGGCAAACATGCCGAGCCGGCGTAACTGGAGTCGTTATCCCTCAACGGCATGCCCGATCAGCTCAATAAGCACCTCAATAAGCAAAAGGAGTTCATCCAAGGCTTGATGGGGTTGCTGAAGGAGAGCCTCGACAACATGCCCGCTGAGCTCAATCAGTAGGGGGAGTTGACCGCCGGCTTGGTGATGCTACTGAAGAAGAGCATTGCCTCGGAGAAGAAGGCGACCGGCGAAATCCTGCGACTTCAGGAGGACAAGGCGAAGCTCTGCCATGAGATCGACATGTTGAAGGAGAAGAACGCCAGTTGTAGGAAGCTGCATGAGAATAGTAGTTCCTCGATGAAGATGCTGCAGGCCCTCGTCATGGAACAGAAGGAGGAGTTGGTGAAGCTCCGCATCGAGCACCCGGCTGCAGTCCAGGTACGTAATGCGGCCGTGGAACAGATGATGAAGGCTCGCGTTGAGAAATCCCGCGTCATGGACAGAATGAAGAAGATGGCGGAGGAGACGCGCAAGGAGATGGAGGTCGTGGAGGCGATGAAGAGGCAGTTACGACTCCATGGCAAAGTAGATCATTTGGGGTGATAATCTTCCTTCTTCTTCTGCTGCTGTGTTTCATCTTTTGCTTCGAGTGTTTCGCCGCACGTGTCACGTTCTCTGCGAGGCATGAATAGAACAATGGTTTTTTTGAGGGAATGAATAGAACAATGCTAACAATGAGATGACTAGCAAATTACGGAGTAGATCAATTTTTTATCGCCATATGGCACTGGGCTGCCGTGTTTCATGCTCCTCCATCGCAGTACTACTCCAGTGGAAAACTTGAGTATACCGCACGGTTCTTTGCTCCTCCTCGATCAGGTCGTCGACGCATTTATACGAGCAGTCAAATCACAAGGCCCCGCCTTCCGGCAGTAATGAGCCGTCAAATCACAAAGGCCCTCGCCTCTCATGAAACCGACCAAGCTAGATTGCCCCGCCCTATAGCCTTCTAAAAATGTATACTTTTGTACAACAGTAGTATTGATGGATTGCGCCATGGAGCAAAACTTGAAATTAAAAAAAAGGTGGTACATATAGAGAGCGCTCGTCGCCAAATTATGCATATAGTACTATTAAAAAGGCTAGTCACAATAATGGTGTCCAGCACAACCCACCCCTCAAATAAAACTAAGCACGCTGGAATTCTTTGACAAAACTAAGCACCCTGAAATTCTTTGACAACTAAACTGCTGGCTATATGATGTTGGCCATATATATTGTACGTATATAATGTGAAGAAACTAGTGGTAGTACTATACCAACTAAGGCTGGTCATAGTGGGGAGTAACTTAGACTAGTAACATGCATATGTTACTAGTCTATGTTACTACCTCTATAGTGCATAGTATCATAGATTAGTATCATAGGTGGTCTCATTTATTGCCATGCATGACACATAGTAGCATCACATTTATTATGTTACTGTATCTACCTATCTTACTATAACCATCTCTTTCTTCCTTAACTGTCTACGACATAAGCATGTTTGCGAGTCCCAAGTGCATGATACTACTTATGTTACCCCCACTATGGCCAACCTAAAAGATGAAACATAAGAAATACTAGTATGTACGTACTGAAGAGTTAAAGTAACAAGAAGAAACATAACATAGTTCTGCTGGGGGCTCAGCACAACACACCCCTCAAATTAAATTAAGCACACCTGAAATTAAACTTTGCAACCATTCCGGTAGACACTGCATTAGAACCACCATGAGCAACAACACTGCCACCTTACTCGGAGTCCTCGTCCACGTCCTCGACTTCGTCCTTGTCCCTCTTCCTCTTGGCCGATACTTCTTTGCTTGAACCGCCAACTTGGCTGTTGCTCTTCATCCAACCCTTGTAGATATTGAAACAAAGGTAGACATCCATTGCAGCGTAGTGGATGTGGTCTATATCTAGTACATTCCGCTGCCATGCATGACGATGAAATGTGTATGGAGGTTTCTCCAGTTTACCGTACGAAGGATGAACCATGGCTCCTGCCAGGGTCAGCATTGAAGGATGACGAGAGGACACCAGCCGATTCTTTTGGAGGTCGAAGGTGTTGCCTTGAACGAGTCCTATCCGACGCAGGACTTCTTTGTCGTTACCAAAGTCTACAGTAAAGAATTTGACTAGGTTGCTCTCGAGGAAGTCCTTAAAATCCTGGCACTCAACGTCGGCATGTCATATGTGGTAGACCAAGCATAAGTCATGCACGCAAACCTGGATCACGGCGGGCTTCTTCCTCTCTTCGTCCTTTAGATCCTTCTCTCGTCCCACGACTGTGGTGTACTCAACATCTAGCCCAGTGACTCACTCATCATCTGAGTCTTCGAACATGTGTCTGAAGCGATAAAGGCATCCTTTCACCGTCGCGGAAGAACGGGTGCAGATGACGTCGAACTCATCGCTGGTGATGGTTCTAACCTTGTACTCACCGCCAATCGGGGAGATTTGGGACGCCATGGATTTGTGAGGAGGGTTAGGATTAGTGGAACTGCTGTAATGTGAATGGACGGGACGACTAGGAGCGAACCGCCGTAGTATTGAAGGACGTGCGGGGACGAGTAGGAGCGAACTGCCAGCGTGCGAATGGCAGGGTAGTGGCTTTCTATTATCCCATGATACGGGCTTCCGAGAGCCCTTGGATCTGAGATCGAACGGTTGCATGGCGTGATTCTAGACCTATGGGTGAATATCCTATCCTGGAGGGTTATTCTGCAAATTTTCAGCAACTTAGCATGCGACCGTTTGATCTCAGATCCAAGGGCTGCGAGCAGCCCGTATCATGGTCGCGCCTACCATGACCGTCGCGTCACTCATGCGGTCCCGCCCTTGGAGATTTAACACGGTGCGTTAGGCTATCTGATGTTGGCAGGTCATACATAGTCATCACTTAGTCACTCGTACTACAACAAGGTTAGCTATAAGGTTGGCTATAAGTGTATTTTTTTACTCCTCTCTATCTATTTCTTCGTACTCCCTCCGTCCCATAATATAAGAACGTTTTTGACACTAGTGTAGTGCCAAAAACGTTCTTATATTATGGGACACAGGGAGTACTAGTATTTATTGCATTTGCCAAGGAGTGACCTCTTCCAATGAAATGGTGTTGCTAAGTTTTCTTCATTTAATTAGCTATAGACTCAAAATTGTCTTTTCACCTAGGTACACGCGCTTAGCACCGTTTCTTCCTTGGGTCTCCAAACTAGTCTCTCTCTTCTTGATTAACTTGCCACATCAGACTTTATGCCTATGTGGCAAGCTTAAGCACCTGTAGGAGCAAGTAAGTACAATAATGCGCTTTACATGGCATTTTTGCATATGTGGAGGAAAGAGAGGCAAGGAAAAGTGGAGAAGTGGGCTCTCATGCAAGAGCCAACCTCTACTACATGGTGGAGCATTGGGAGAGGCACCTGTATGGAGGTGGTCAGGAATTGGGAGACTCACGCCGATCATGGCGCCGCAGTTCAAATGGTAATGGCAAGTCAAATCACGGGGCCCCACCAGTCCAGCAGTAACTCGCTGTCAAATCACACAACCCTATGTTTGCAGCAGCCTACTCCCTCGTCTTCTCACGTGTTTGTCAAACCGACTAGGCGGAACTGCCCCGCCGCCTACCGCACAGGAAAACCCCGCCCTCGACTTTTAAATAGTATAAAGTATACTAATTTTGTATCCATGGATTGCGCCCGCGCCATGGATCAAAGTGTCTAGAAAACGACGGTACGCATGTACAGAATATACAGCACGCCCGTCGCGTTTGCGTCGCACCCCAGACGGTCGGTCGGTCTGGCACGCTGCTCTCCGAATGGAACGCGCGTCATATTGCATTCGCACACACATGTGGGATGGCAATTGAGAACCGACCATAGGCACACTCCCCGTCCCCGCAAGTCGGGTGACTTAATAGAAGAGGGAGATGAGCGATAGTACTAGAGAAGTGTTGTACTACGTTGGTGCCTAGATGATCCCTGCAAGACACGAAAGATCAGTTCGTCCATGCATGTGACCAGACTCTAGCAAACACGCCTGGATTGGCTATCGTCTACATATTATGCAGGCTATGTTGTACATGGCTGTAGTTGTGATGAGAAATCTAAAAAAAGGTTTCTTGTCATCTCGCAAAATTAGGTGTCATGTGCTTCAGATCACTGCGAGGGTTAAACAACGACAACTGAGTTGGGCTAGTCATTGGGGGCACATGCACGAACAGTGACTACTCGACTGCCATCTAGGTCAAGCCGGCTATGTTAATTAGGACATTTATCGACGGACCCCTTTTCTACGAGTTTATCTTTAATTTGAGCTTTGTTCCTCGTCTAGTTTGTCCGTCGGGATTCATGTTGTCTCCTTTGGGCAATGAGGTTATGATTTCTTGTCATGTGGCATTTTTTCGTGTTATATGTTATAATCCGGCGCTTCAGATCAAAATGATGACAACTGCGCCTCCGGGCCACGTGCATGAAGACTTCTCGACAGCCATTGACGAGGTCAAGCCGGCTCCGGTAGACAAAAGAAAACTAGTACTACTCCGCTATATAGGCAGGAGCCTCCGCGCTTGCTTGCTAGTGTTGCTCTCTTCACACTGTCTCGGCCTCTCCAGATCTAAACACGACAGCGGTGGCCACACACTTTATCTCTCTCTGCTCACCGCTGGTCACAGATCCAGCTGGATCCTCTCCGCCGGGGAAGATGAGAAGGTGCAACGTTCACGCGGTCGTCCTAGGCGACGGCTCTTACCCACTGCTGGGCGCGTCCCGATCAGCCTGCCTTGCCGTTCTCTCCCAAGCACCGCTGGCGAGGGAGGGCCTCCGACCCCTTCTTCCTCGCTGCCGTAGTGTGGGCAGATCCGGCCTCCCGCCGCCCACCTAGCGACCATCAGGTATAACTTCCTTCGAAACAGGCCTTGGTATACTTCCCGAGCTCCTGACGTTGCTGCATTTGTATCTTTTACTATTTCTCAGGCCCCCTCGTAGATTGGATCGATCGGCTATTCGAAAACCACCTATTTTTTACGTTTAAGAGGTAAAACTAGTTCATGCACTCAAATCTAGTACTACTTGGTTCAAACAAGGAAGAAAGGGGGTGGGGGTGGGGGAGGATTTGTTACCTGAATCTAGGACTTGGTCGAAAGAGGAAATAATGGGGGCGAAAAATAGCAGAGACTGGCTATCCAACTGGTCTCTAGGTCTAATAGGGAAATAAAGGGAAACGCAGTACAAACTCAATATAAACCTGATCTATTGGTTGAAAAAGGAAAGAAAGTGGGGAATGGGGACAAGTCAACAGAGTAAGTCGAGCACAAGATTTGCTAGCCTCACACAGTATAAGGTGGCTATACCGAACAAAAATGGGACCAACCTAGATATCCTGTTCTGATGTTTGTTGCCCCAAGCCACTCTTATGTAATGCCACTGGTAAAATGTAGCAGTCGCACTGTTAAAAGTAAGGACACGTTAAACCAATGTTGTTTTCAATGTAATGCCTAGTAATATGAATCAATGGCACTTCTTTACATGTCCTGCTAAAATTTCATATTAAGATAAGTTGGTTCTTTTTGTTAGAAATGCAACTATCCTGGTACGCCTACTCTCCCGTGCCCAAAGTAATGTCGTAATTAAAGGTTGTCATAGTTAATCCTAATGCCCACACTAATATCTAGCAATGCCACTGCTTTAGAAATTGCTACTGTCCTTGTAGGATTGCCATTCAGATAAGGAACATGCTTCTTTTCATTTGATGCATGTTTCATCACTTGTTAGTCACCCTCCTTTTCACCTTTTTTGTGCAAACAGAGATATACATTTCACGCTCAATCTTAGTTTAACTGCACAAATGATATCCAAATTATAGTTGAGCATTCCAGGAGCTTCACAACCAACCTTGATGTTGCTCAATTTTATTGCAACTAATGAAGAAGAAGCTCTGTGGGTTTCGTTTTCTGATGGAAATGGAACCGGGGCTGGAGCCCTTCTCTTAATTTTTTTTGAAGAAGCTGCTAGCTCACGGGACATTGCTTCGTTTTAGGTGAACTGCACCAAAAGCCCCATGAATTGAATCATCCATGTTGGTGACTAAAAGAGCCAGCTTCAGCATCCCAGTCTAAGCACCGCGGGCCTCCATCCTTGCGACTCACGGTACACCTTGTTTGCCACCTGCTCGACCCTAGTGTCACTGATAAAATGAAGTAATAATACAGTTAAAATAGAGCGAGTGTCATCTCTATCATTTCATTTCCAATGTAGATAAAGAAAGTGCTTCTCTTTGTTAAAGTATGTTTCATCAACTAGTCCCATTGTTAATGTTTAAGTGTTTCTGCAAACTCGGGTGCTGAATTTTAGTTGATATGTACAAAAATAGAGATTTGAATGTCTCAAGGCGCCTCCTTGTACTACCGCTGTACACTGATGTTCATCACTGTCATAAGGTGTATCTGCGAGACTTGGGACGATGTCCAGTATGAGGCGTACCATATGAGGCATCGCAGGGCCCATCTCGCCCTCGCAGCATGGCATACTATGATACTATCGCAATATTTGCTTCTATTTATTTTGTGTGTTTCATCAACTAGTGCCACTATAATGTAATCACGCCTTTTCATTATCTGTGCGAACTGGGTTATTCAGCTGCATTTTGGTGGAACTGCACAAATGTACGTATGGAACCGGCATATATGCAGCGTGCGAGGTGTGCCAAGTAAAAATTACCGACACCAACCATGCTGCATACACGCATTGGCATCCACCAGTGGGATGTGTGGCGCTCTCTGTGGACAGATCTTTCTCGGCAGCAAATCCTCTAACCAAATACTAGTAGCTTATATTGGCAATTTTCTAGGGAGTACTCTTTTCTGAAAGAAGCACCAATCTATTTTTGTTTATTTGTACACTGTGTCACAAATTTGACCCAAAGGTCCAGAGCTATTTTAGGGTGATTGGTGTAGTACTCGGAGACTGATTGTAAGCATGATTTTCATTAGCTGTCACACTGATTGTAAGCATGAGCAGGTGGAAGATTAGGTTAGTGCGAAGCTTACCTTAAACACTACCGCCGCCGTTGAAACGAGGCGAGCGTCAAGGGAACCATGGAGAACGGCACGGAAGCGAAGTTGCGCCATCCAGCCTCCTCTTGCGGTGGGAGAACGAATACTCCTATAGCTCTGGCTGGCTCTGCACCATCATGAATGGCACACGATACTCGATCGATTCGTTATCCTCTGGGTGCTCGACCTTCGACCTGTACGCCCACCACCTCCGCCTGACTGTCGCCTCGGGCGAATCTGTCTGCTCCATCTCCCATAGGAGATACTTGATGAACTCGGAGGACTGCGGCGTGACTGCCACCGAGGAGTACATGTACATTGCCACACTCATCGCCGTCATCTCGATCTTTCACATACATTGCCACATGGCCTGCACCGTCCTCAAAATCTCCCACTCATTGTCAAACCAACTATGGATCTCCTTCAACCTGGCTAACTTTGCCTGGTCGCCGTCGGCGATCTGCCTGATTCGCTGCTGCATCCTCTCCATAGATGTCCTTCTGAGTGGTCCGGTGCTAGCTTTGGAAGATGGGAGGAGAGACGGTGGTCTTGCAATAGAGAAGAGGGAGAGGCGAGATGGTGGTTTTGGAATGGAGATGATGGAGAGGAGAGGAGGCGGTTTTGCAGTGGTGAAGATCAGAAGAGGGAGAGGCGAGATGGTGGTTTTGGAATGGAGATGATGGAGAGGAGAGGAGGTGGTTTTGGAATGGAGATGATGGAGAGGAGAGGAGGTGGTTTTGCAATGGAGAAGATCAAAAGAGGGAGAGGCGAGACGGTGGTTTTGGAATGGAGATGATAGAGAGGAGAGGAGGTGGTTTTGCAATGGAGAAGAGGGAGAGGAGCGTGTGGCAGCGATTTAGGATTGGGCGAGAGGGCCGGTGCGCTGTGACTGGATCAAAATCAAAATCAATTTACCCTTCAATTAAGAAAGCGACCCCACATTAACTAGTCTCCCTTTTATTCTGGGTCATAATTGACATGATTTTTGCACATAAAATATATGTTATACATTGCAAAAATAATATAATTTGAAAGTACATTCAAATACGAACCAAACGATAGAATTTTTGGTGACATGCATTCACGTTTTGCTTGTCAAATACAGTACGTGGTCAAACTTTGACCCAAAACATGCAAAACAACAAAAAAATACTTCCAAGACCAGCGCTGCTCTTCCGCTCTTCTCCTCTTAAACCACCGCCGCTCCTCTCCTGTTCCAATCTAAATCCAGCGCCGCTCCTCTCCTCTTCCATTTCAAAACCACCACCCCTCCTCTCCTGTTCCAGTCCAAAACCAGCGTCGCTCCTCTCCTATTCTAATCCAAAACCAGCGCTGCTCCTCTCCTCTTCCATTCAAAAACCACCGCCGGCGAGTGAAGGTGCTGTGGAGAAGTAGATCGATGGAGGAGTACAACCGATACGTGAGGATCGCAGACGGCGACCCTGTGAAGCTATCTAGGATGTTGGAGATACAGTCTTGGTTTGACAACAAGGACCAACTAGCGGTGACGGCGACATCCATGGCCTAATATTTGTACTAAAGCGAAAAGGCGGCGATACTCCCGAAGGGAGTCGCGCCGGAGTACATAGAACTGCTCCTCTGGGCCATGGAGCAAACAGATTCATCGAATCCGATCATGAGGGAGCGGTGGTGGGAGTATCGATCCCATATGGAGCATCCACCAGAGATTGAAGGATCGAGCATCTACAGGGTGCCGTTTGTGAGGGTGTCCTGCCAGAGCGAGCCGGTAGAGTCTTCGTCGACCGAACCCAACTGCAAGAGGAGAAAAGCAGTTGGCCCGACGATGCTTCCCCGCCATCGTCTCCCTCGCCGTTCACATCGTCTCATGGGGCTGCTGTCTACCGCCGAGGTATAGGATTTCAGAATAGGAGGGGGTTGCCCCCCCAACCCAATAGTCGGGCAGGTTGTGAATTGTCAGGAGGAGCTTAGGGTTGTCAGTATTTGCAGGTTGTGAATTGCGTTTTGTGTTGTGTATTTTGAGAGTACTTTCAGATATGAATGTCTTTTGAATTTCAAATTTGCAGTATTGAGCATATGAAGAATTTTATGAATTCTAGAGATCTATTTTTAGCACTTAAAAAATGTAGTTTCATAGGAGTATAAAAGTGCAGACAATGTGATTCTCAGAGAAGAAACTGCAAGTTTCAGTTTCAGATAAGAAACTGCAAGTTCAGTTTCAGATAAGAAATTGCAACTTTCAGAGGCAGAGCATTTATATTAACACGGCCTTTTCAAACAGGGTTAACATCATGTTGGAAGTTTTATTCATGGTTGAAAATGGAACTACCAGCCAGTTAACATCATGATGATCAACATTCATGCATAGCACATCTTCATATGATGCACAGTCAAAATGCCCACACAATGTTGAGTGTGCGAAACACAGAGAAAATGAGGGACAAAGTTTTGGCAAGTGTTGGACGTGGTTTTGGGCTGCCCCATCTAGGCTTTCATTTTTAACATGCGCAACCCACGACCTCGGATGGGAGGGCCTGTTTGTATTTTCTTAGGGCCGTCATGTATCAACCGGCCTATGGACCTTCCATCCGAGGTTTTATTTTTGGCAGCCCAATTTATGTATTTTTTTGAAGAAAACGTAGAGGTCTGTTTTATTTTTCTATATAAGAATAGGAATGCCAGGTCCAACTTATGTTTCCCTTCTAACTATATTATATATATTTAAATGATTTTATATGTTATTATATATTATTTTTACTGTCATCATATATTTAACAGATACTTACATATGTAAGAAAACAATATCCCACATCTTATTAACTTTTAAAAATAATTTCTTAACAAATAAAATCCTGGATTGTTTTGGCACGACAATCCTAGTGAGTGTGTACAAAAGCTTGGTACGATTTAAGGACGAATGTAATAATATCACTTATTATTTAAATATATTTATAAAAAAATGCTCAACCCCTTTTTATATTTTGATAACATTGCTGGCCCAAACCCACATTATAATTAGAACCAACCCAGCAAAATCGTGTATTTCGAGAAAGTGCAAATGGCCTGTAATTGTTTAGGAAATAAAATAAATGGGCCACATGGACGCTACATTATTTGTTCACCCAACCAAGCTAATGGTTGTAATTCAAAAAAAACAAGATCAAATTGACTATCAATTCTACCGCGCAAAAAAAAAGACTGTAAATTCTGAAAAAATGGGTTGAATACGTGCCACATTTTTGGAGGCTGAAATGTGGGCCAATAGGTCGAAGCCAACGCAAGTCGTTGTCAATTTTGTCAACAAATGATTCTGACATGTTAGCCGTTGGATTTACATCCAACGACCGACATCCATCTTCAATCTCTCATCTTCTTCCTCCAGCGCCGCCGGGACCAGCTCCTACCTCCTGCTGCTATCAGCTCTGCTTAGCACGCTTCGCTATGAAGCGCTACTACACCGTTGGCCAGGCCATCCCTCCACCCTCGACACCTCCTGTTCTTCTCCACCGACTGCCGAACCACACCGCACTAGAACCAGTTAACCCTCGTACACCTCTCCGTTTGCGACTCTACTCCCGCGTCTTCCCATTTCCGGCTCGTTGCTGTCCGGGGCCTTGCCGTCGTCCACCATCTTGGATGCGCTCAGCGCGGCGTGGTCAACGTGGTCAACGAACGACACCATCGGAAGTAGACTATGCCTGGAGAGGCTGACAGCTGGGTCCATGGCCGCACACAAGGAAATGCCTCCTTATTACATGCAAAATAATGATTCCTCCACCTGACATCTGGGACACACCGGAAGGGCCTCTGTATTTCATGAAAAAAACGTGCCCCCACTGACTTGTCGGACCCACCAGCTATCTTCGCACGCAAGGAAGTGCCTCCTTATTATGCACAAAAAAATGAATACTCCCCCTGCCAGCTGGAACCCAGCATACTGGGAGGCTGACTTGTGTGCCTACCAAGTTGACGGGGACGGAGGGTATTGTCAACTTAGTCAATATGAACGATTCTAGCTCCTGTTACCGTACGATGTTCATCCAATGGTCGTAGTGCTTCTTCAACCTCTGGTCTTCTTGCTCCAACCGCCCAAACTAGCGCCGGTCGTGCCGCGTGCTCCTGCCTCCCGTGGCCGGCTGTGATGCCGCGGAGGCCTCACCGCCCCCTACTACTCCCGCCGGTGGCCAGTCCATCCCTCTACTCACCCACACCCCCTGTTATTCCGCGACGACAGCAGCCTCACACCGCAGCCGAACCAGTGAACCCTCGTACTCCTCTTCGTGTGGACATCCACTGCTGCATCTTCCCCGACTCCGATTCGTCCCCTTCCTAGGCCTCGCCGTCGTCCACCGCCGTGGTGCTCTCGGCGCGGTGTGGTCAACGTGGTCAAGGAACGACTTCCATCGGACGTGGACTGTACGTGGAGAGGGTGACAGTTGGGTCCACGGCCGCAGCAAGGAAGTGCCTCCTTATTACGCGCAAAATAATGATTCCTCCACCTAACAGCGGGGACCCACCGGACGGGCCACCGTATTTCACGAAAAAAACGTTTCCCCCTGACTGCTGGGACCCACCAGCTACATCTTCGCACGCAAGGAAGTGCGTCCGGGCAAAAAAAATGATTCGCCCCCTGACTGCTGGGACCCACCAGCTACATTTTCGCACACAAGTAAGTGCGTCCGGGCAAAAAAACGATTCGCCCCCCTGACTAATGGGACCCACCAGCTACATCTTCGCACGCAAAGGAAGTGCGTCCGGGCAAAAAAAAACGATTCGCCCCTCTGACTGCTGGGACCCACCAGCTACATTTTCGCACGCAAGGAAGTGCCTGACAGTCGGGACCCACCTGGTCGAAGCATACGTAGCGTTGTCATTCTGGTCGCAAACGTGTAGGTACATACTGGTCGTTGTAGAGGCGCGCATGTGTTGTAGTAGAGGCGCGCACGTAGCATGTACACGTACGTACAGCGGCCAGGGTGCAAGAAAGAAAATGGGGCCGCATACGTACATACGGGCAGGGTCTCGAACGCCTACTCGCGCATACGTACGGCTAGGTCTCATGTACATGGCTGGGTTAGAACGGAGAAGCAGCGTCGTCGTCGTGTTCATGGGGAGCCAACCGGCTGGGTCGGAACGGAATACGTGGTCATGTTCATCGGGAGGGCTTGGATGAAACATGCGATGGAAACGAGGCCTGGCGTACCGCACAACAGAGGAAACGGACCTCCTACGTTCGGAACGGGGTCCTGTTGATTGGGAGGGGTGTGGGTACTGCAAAACGGAGGAAACTGACCTCCTACGGTCGAAACGGGGGTCCTGTTGATCGGTGTCAGGACCGGTTTTCAAATAAAAATATTTATTTAAAAATCGACCATTTTATCCGACCAGTATAGAAAAATCCTCCTTACTGGTAGACAAATCCTTGATACAGAAATCCAGAAGTACTAAATATTATACAAGGTTGAGCTGTGGTTGCTCAACAAATTATTACAAGCATGCCGATATTATACATAAAGGCGGATATGACACAAGGAGTATGGTGGCATTACTACTGACTCGTAATAAAAGTGGTGGTGGTTAGGTCACTGTGAAGTGGGTGACATGACCCCTAAATCTTACAGCTCATCAAGCGTCAGAGTGAGGCTCAATGATTTTATTAGGGTAGCGGAAGCGTATATAATACAAGTGACCAACTCTAGGATCACACGGGACTGACTGGGACTCCTCTGGGCATCGGACTCGCTATCGTACTCTTCATCCATAAGATCGCCTTCATCAACATCAGGCCAAATCAACAAGCCAGGTGAGTACTTTGAATGTACTCGCAAGACAGTTTGGACATAAGATATAACAAATGCAAACATGATGCACATGAGCAGACTAGTAATGCACACTCAGATAATAAATTTGCACTGCATGTTAAATAAAAAGGAAGTCAGGCGGTAGTCCTCCCGAAATCCCAATAAAATAACTGAAGACTGATCGGGTGTCTGAAGCGATGCCTCGAAAGGTAAAATAAATTAACATGCCACAGTCGGGCATCAGGGCGACACCACATAAAGGGCTTATATTGAAATGTAAATGACAGTACGTGCCACAGTCGGACGTCTAGGCGACATCTCGAAAAGGGCTTATAATGAAAGTAAATAACATGGATGCCATAGTCGGACGTCTGAGCGACATCACATAAAGGGTTTATATCAAAGGTAAATAACGAGAATGCCACAGTCGGACGTCTGAGCGACATCACATAAAGGGCTTATATCAAAAGTAAATAACAAGAATGCCACAGTCGGACGTCTGAGCGACATCACATAAAGGGCTTATATGAAAAGTAAATAACGAGAATGCCACAGT
>NC_041393.1:79419658-79434185 GCF_002162155.2 Triticum dicoccoides
AATGACAGTACGTGCCACAGTCGGACGTCTAGGCGACATCTCGAAAAGGGCTTATAATGAAAGTAAATAACATGGATGCCATAGTCGGACGTCTGAGCGACATCACATAAAGGGCTTATATCAAAGGTAAATAACGAGAATGCCACAGTCGGACGTCTGAGCGACATCACATAAAGGGCTTATATCAAAAGTAAATAACAAGAATGCCACAGTCGGACGTCTGAGCGACATCACATAAAGGGCTTATATGAAAAGTAAATAACGAGAATGCCACAGTCGGACGTCTGAGCGACATCACATAAAGGGCTTATATCGAAAGTAAATAACAAGAATGCCACAGTTGGGCGTCTGAACAACATCACATAAAGGGCTTATATTTCACCATTCGAATTTAAGTAGGTCATGAATTTAAATCATCCCAGGGAAATACTTAGTACATAATAATAAACTGGTTAGTCCATTCCGCAGGAATAACATTCAGCCAGGTTTACCGCTCATGTTTATTCATCGGAGATTGTCATTGAGACTGACACTGGGACTGATGCTGAGACGGACGTTGAGACTGACACTGATACTGACATTGATATGTTGATCATAGTCCTTGACCATGGACACGGTTACTCGAATGGTTTTGACTCTGCAGAGTTTGTACTCTTTACCCACAGCCAACGGATTTCCATAGTCAAAAAGGACTAGTTCCATTTAAGGTATTTTAGAAGAAACACATCTAACCATTACACACCCATTCCACATTCCGCTGCCAGGAATCACCCTAGGCAACATTCAAGAAAAACTCTAAGACGGGGAGGCCACAACCTCGAGTAGCATGGGATCAAATTTATATCGCGCGCTCTAAGGGCTGCCCCCCTCTCGGACCCAACCGGAAACACCCATGCCCCCTGACCGGATGACGGGCTTTAATCCAGGGCCATGGAACCCTCATCACGGCCCCTCTATTTGGTGTGTACAAGGAAAGAGGTTTGCAACTGACTAGACCACATTCTTTGCAGAAAACATGTGGCAGCACGAAAAAGGGGACGAACGGGAACATGACTTGATCCACGTTAACACTGGAGTTAAACGGTTGGCATAGGACTGGTATGCTTCAACAATACCAGCTTGCAACCTATCATGCCACCACATGATCAGGTTCTCTCACCATCATATAAACACATCAAATTTCGAAGCTCACTTGTAGCTTCCCTTGCATGCAATATAACATTCACTAATGATTATATAAACATGCCATGAGAACTACTCAAGTAAACATGCAAGACACTCATCATATCAAAGGTTCAAACATGCTTGCCTGGTTCGGAGTATTTGGAGTCTAGCTCGGTTTAGTTTTCGGCTCCGTCACCTCCTTCGGTATCTACGTTATAAAAGAAAATGGATACTAACATAAATACTGTGCGTGCATAAAACCTGTTCCCAATACTTTTCAAATAAATATGATAAACAACTAGATAGAAAAATAAAGATGACAGAAAAAGAATCAACTCAAAATCATCTTTTGTTTAAAAGTTATAAGGGTTTTATCCAGGGACTAATCTGTGATAAAACAGAAACTTTCCAGGGGCTAATTTAAAAAAACAGAAAAACGTTTTGGTTAGAAAACATACTTTTCCCGAAGGCACTTTCATAAAACATTTTGAATAAAAGAGAAAAAGATGACGAGGGGGTCCCACCTGTCAGGTTTAAAAATCAGAAAAGAGTCCCGCTGGCGCCCGAGGCTTGCGGTGGTCGCCAGCGTCGATCCACGGCAAGGCAGGGGGAGTGGAGGGTACCTACGGACTCACGGAGATCTCTCGCGTCTGTGGGTGGTTGAGTTGGTCGTCGGCGAGCACCACGTTGATGGCGGCCTCCTCTCCGGCTGATGGTGGTTCGGTCGAGGATGGATCTCACTGAGGAGGGCTGCAGACGCCAAATTGAAACGCGGGTTAGAGGAGTGTGTGTACTAGGAGGCTACTGACGCAGTTTGGGAGGCGTGGGTGCTCTCACCAGAGAGGATCTTGCCGGAGCCCGAAGCGGACCGGGGCGACCAGAGTCGGGGAAGAAGGCTCTCCCGAGGCCCTCTGAAGAGTGTGGCGAGGTTCTGAGGCGAGGAGGGGAGGTGCTGGGTCGAGAACGAGCTCGGGGCCTCCATTTATAGCCGGCCCGAGGCGGTTGCCGAGAACGGGATTTCTCCGGCGAGTGATTACGGCAAGGCAGAGGTTGGACTTGAGGTTTAAGCAACTAGGCATCTTCAGACTGGTTCACTGGTTCCGTTCAACAGCTAAACGTGGTACAACTTGGGTGATACTCCAAGTTCTCGACGGAACGGCCCCACGGGCGCGTCGGCGGAAGAGAGCGCACCCTGTGCTTTCCAGGCCACGGCGACAGTCTTGCAGCGCGCGCAGAGAAGGGGACGGCCATGCGGAGGCTCCTGGTGGTGTGGGCGGTGCTAGACGGTGCCGTATGGCAGGTCTGGCCCCTGCTGGCCGCCACGGGCGGTTCTGCCACCGCGGAAGACACCGGAGCTGACGCGCCACGTCGCCACCGATGCTCGCGACCGGCCAAACAACTATGCGGGGCACTGGATAAGAAGGAGGAGCAGTGGGCAACGAGCCAACAAGAGCACTAGTGAGATTGACGCTGCCGACTAACGAAAACGACACTGTCTCTGAACTGAAAAACTGAATTTCTGAATTTGATAGAAACAGTGCACACCTGTCGTTCGACGAAATGATTTAGGCATGTGGAAATTTTTTCTTGAGCTGATCCTTGGTGAGGTGATCTGTTGATGCATCTGGAGACTGTCTGAATTATCTCAGAAATTTTGGGAAAGAAAAAGAATGAATTTCACCAAAAATGGCAAATCTGGTTCAAACATCCAGCAAGCAAATTTTGAAAAATTTGAACTGTGCACCAGCAGTTCTTGATGGATCTAGGTTGAGGGTACCAAGGAGTAGCTAGGGTAATTTGCTTGGTGTTAAAAGCTCAAAGGATCTGGTACTTCCTTTGAAAATCCCAAGAGTCCAAAATAAATGGCAGAAAAAGATTTGAGGATAAATAAATAGAAATAAAATCTAAAAGAGGTTGAAACTTGCTGGAATTGGATGCTTGGCTTGACCCAAAGTAGGGAGGTGGGTTTTGAAAGCAAACTTTCTACATAGGCCATGGCAAGAGAGAATTTTTTTTGAATGGGGAAGAATAAATCCATAAATTATAGGAATACTTTTTAATAAAAAGGAATTGTAAAAACCTTCCAAAATTATTTGTGTTGAGCCAACACAAGATGAAAACCCTCAAGACCAAAATCAAGGTTGGGAAGAACCCAAAAAAATTGTCATAAAAGAATTTCTTTGAGAAGGAGAGTCTTTTAAAAAAAATTAAATAACGTCCAAATTAATTAAAGAATTTGATAAAAACCAAATCAAATTTTTTGGAGTGTTACAACACCTACCCCCTTAGGAAAAATCTCGTCCCGGAGATTTCAGCTGATCCTCAAATAGGTGTGGGTATTCTGTCCGAAGAAAATCCTCTCTTTCCCATGTTGCTTCATCCTCGGTGTGATTGCTCCACTAAACCTTGAAAAACTTAATTGTTTTCCGACGGGTCCTTCTTTCAGACTCCTCCAATATTTTTATTGGATGTTCCCTGTAGGTGAGGTCTGGTTGCACGTCAATGCTCTCATGAGATACATGCTTTTCTGGGTTGCTTACACATTTCCTCAACTGTGAGACGTGGAACACGTCGTGGACGTTTGACAGTTCTTCGGGTAGGTCTAGCTGGTAGGCTACTGTGCGTGTTCATGCAGTCACACAGAAGGGTCCAATAAACCGTGGTGCTAGCTTTCCTTTAACTTTGAATCATTGCAGGCACCTCATATATAGGAGATACTCGTAGATACACGTATTCACCAGGTTCAAAGCTGACTTCACGATGTTTTTGATCGTAATAACTCTTTTGTCGGCTCTGGGTTGTCTTGAGTCGATCCCTGATTAGTTTAAGTTTCTCCTTAGCTTCCTTGAGCATGTCGGGGCCGAAGATACGACTATCCCCTGTTTCTGACCAATTTAATGGGGTACGGCATCTTCGCCCATATAGGGCTTCAAAAGGTGCCATTTGCAGACTCGCTTGGTAACTATTGTTGTATGCGAACTCGGCATACGGCAAACTTTCTTCCCAACTGGTTCCATAGGTGAGAACACATGCTCTCAGCATGTCCTCTAGAATTTGGTTCACACGTTCAGTTTGTCCTCCAGTCTGGGGTGGTATGCTGTACTGAATACTAGTTGAGTTCCCAGAGCTTGTTGTTAATGATCCCAAAATTTAGAGACGAATTGAGTGCCTCTGTCGGATATTATAGTCTTTGGAATTCCATGCAGACAAACTATACGAGAGAGATAAAGTTTGGCAAGCTTCTGAGTGGTGTGGGTTCTCTTTACTGGGATGAAATGTGCCACCTTAGTCAATCTATCTGTGATGACCCATATGGCATCATTTCCGTGTCGTGACCGAGGTAGTCCGACAATAAAATCCGTTCCAATTTCGTCCCTCCACTCAGGTATCTTGTTTGGCTGTAATAGTCCTGCTGGTTTTTGGTGCTCGGCTTTAATGCACTGACATGAATCACAACCTGCAATGAATGTGGCTATATCCCTTTTCATACCGTGCCACTAAAATTTTCCTGAATGTCCTTGTACATTTTGGTTCCTCTAGGATGGATTGAATATGGAGCGGTGTGGCCTTCGGCTAGAATTTGCTGTTTGAGGCCCTCAATATTTGGTACGCAAAGTCTATCTCCGTACCATAATATTCCCTTATCGTCTATGACGAATTCTGAGGCCTTGCCCAAACTCACTTTTCTTTTTATGCCTTCGATGCTGGGGTGTCCATGCTGAGCCTCCTTAATCTGTTCCATTAGGGTGGGCTGTATTTCCAAATTTGACACATTGCCCTCAGTGACCATCACCAAGTTGAGTTTGGCGAACTGCTGCTGAAATTCAGGTCTCAAGTTCTGTAGACTATCGTTGCCCAAGCTGGGGTTTCAACTAAGAGCATCTGCCACTACATTCGCCTTTCACGGATGGTAGTGAATGCCAACATCATAATCTTTCACTAATTCCAACCAGCGCCGTTGTCGTAAATTGATTTCTAGTTGTGTGAAAATATATTTGAGGCTTTTATGGTCCGTATATATTTCACAACGATTTCCAAGCAAAAAGTGCCTCCACTCTTTGAGTGCATGAATGACTGCTGCCAACTCCAAGTCATGAGTAGGATAATTTTCTTCATGCTTTCGTAGTTGCCTGGAAGCGTATGCGACTACTTTGCCTTCTTGCATTAATACGCATCCGAGGCCCTTTCGGGATGCATCACAATACACTTCAAAACTTTTGTGTATGTCTGGCACAACCAATACTGGTGCCGTTGTTAATTTCCTTTTGACTTCTTGGAAACTTTTCTCGCAAGCTTCAGTCCATACAAATTTCATATCCTTCTTGAGTAATTGTGTCATTGGTTTTGCTATGGTGGAGAACCCCTCAATAAACCTTCGGTAATATCCAACCATTCCTAGGAAACTTCGTACATCTGTTACGTTGGCTGGTGGTTTCCAGCCAAGTACGACCTTGACTTTTTCTGGGTCTATGGCAACACCTTCTTGGGTCAATACATGGCCTAGAAAACCAACATGTCTTAACCAAAATTCACATTTGCTGAATTTGGCGTATAATTGATGTTTCCTTTATTATCCCAGTACAATTCTGAGATGTTCAACATGTCCTTCTGGTGTCTTAGAGTATACCAGAATATCATCAATGAACACTGATACGTCTCCAACGTATCTATAATTTTTGATTGCTCCATGCTACTTTATCTACTGATTTGGACTATATTGGGCTTTATTTTCCACTTTTATATTATTTTTGGGACTAACCTATGAACCGGAGGCCCAGCCAAGAATTGCTGTTTTTTTGCCTATTTTAGTGTTTCGAAGAAACGAAATATCAAACGGAGTCCAAACAGAATAAAACCTTCGGGAACGTGATTTTCTCACCGAATGTGATCCAGGGGACTTGGACACTACTCCAAGAAGTAACCGAGGAGGTCACGAGGGTGGGGGGCGCCCCCTACCTCGTGGGCCCCCTGTTGCTCCACCGACGTACTCCTTCCTCCTATATATACCTACGTACCCCCGACAGATCAGAAAAGGAGCCAAAAACCTAATTCCACCGCCGCAACTTTCTATATCCACGAGATCCCATCTTGGGGCCTGTTCCGGAGCTCCGCCAGAGGGGGCATCTACCAAGGAGGGCTTCTACATCAACACCATAGCCTCTCCGATGAAGTCTGAGTAGTTTACTTCAGACCTTCAGGTCCATAGCTAGTAGCTAGATGGCTTCTTCTCTATTTTTGGATCTCAATACAATGTTCTCCCCCTCTCTTGTGGAGAACTATTCGATGTAATCTTCTTTTTGCGGTGTGTTTGTTGAGACCGATGAATTGTAGGTTTATGATCCAGATTATCTATGGAAAATATTTGAATCTTCTCTGAATTCTTTTATGTATGATTGAGTTATCTTTGCAAGTCTCTTTGAATTATCCGTTTGGTTTGGCCAACTAGATTGGTAGTTCTTGCAATGGGAGAAGTGCTTAGCTTTGGGTTCGATCTTGCGGTGTCCTTACCCAGTGATAGAAAGGGTTGCAAGGCACGTATTGTATTGTTGCCATCGAGGATAACAAGATGGGTTTTTATCATATTGCATGAATTTATCCCTCTACATCATGTCATCTTGCTTAAGGCGTTACTCTATTTTTAACTTAATACTCTAGATGCATGCTAGATAGCGGTCGATGAGTGGAGTAATAGTAGTAGATGCAGAATCGTTTCGATCTACTTGTCTCGGACGTGATGCGTATATACATGATCAATGCCTAGATATGTTCATAACTATGCTCAATTCTGTCAATTGCTCAACAGTAATTTGTTCACCCACCGTAGAATACTTATGCTCTTGAGAGAAGCCACTAGTGAAACCTATGGCCCCCGGGTCTATTCTCATCATATCAATCTCCATCACTTTATTTACTTGCTTTGTTTTTACTTTGCCTTTTACTTTTCACTTTGCATCTATCTATCAAAAATACAAAAAGATATTATTTATCATCTCTATCAGATCTCACCCTCGTAAGTGACCGTGAAGGGATTGACAACCCCTAATCGCGTTGGTTGCGAGTAGCTATCGTTTTGTGTAGGTACGAGGGACTTGTGCGTGGTCTCCTACTAGATTGATACCTTGGTTCTCAAAAACTGAGGGAAATACTTATGCTACTTTACTGCATCATCCTCTCCTCTTCGGGGAAAACCAACGCAGTGCTCAAGAGGTAGCAAACACCACAACAAATTTGTCCATAAATTTCATAAACACTTTATTCATGAGGTGGAAAAAATATGCGGGGGCGTTTGTCAGTCCAAACGGCATTACTGTAAATTCATATAATCCGTATCGGGAGGTGAATGTTGTCTTAGGGATGTCTTCTGTCCGTACCTTTAATTGATGATACCCCGACCTTAAATCAATTTTTTAGAAAACCTTGGCTTGTGCGAGCTGGTCAAATAAATCATTTATCCGTGGCATCGGATATTTGTTTTTGATGGTGACCATGTTGAGTGCTTGATATTCTATACATAATCTCAGTGTCCCATCCCTTTTCTTGGCAAATAATACTGGTGAACCCCAAGGTGAGGAGCTGGCTCGTATAAATCCTTTGTCCAGTAATTCTTTTATTTGCTTCTTTAATTCTACCAACTCGGAGGGTGCCATTCTATAGGGTTTCTTGTAAATAGGTGTGGTTCCAGGTCCTAGTTCAATGATGAACTCTATTTCCCGGTCTGGTGGCATGCCTGGTAGTTCTTCGGGAAATACGTCGGGGAACCCACACACCACTGGAACTTTTCTTAACTCTGAAACGTCCACCTTGTTCAACCTTGGTTGCCGTGATATTGGTCTTTCTTGAGCTGCAATTTTTATCATCTTCCCATGATGATGGGTAAGAATTATAGTCTGATTGAAGCAGTCGATAAATCCCTTGTTGGTGGTTAACCAGTCCATTCCCAGAATAACATCCAATCCCTTATTTTCCAATACAATGAGGTTTGCCTGAAACTTTAGTCCCTCAAACTCAATAAACACACCTTGGCAGTAACTCTGAGTGATTTGCTTAATCCCGGGGGACTTGATGATTATGGATTTTTCCAAGGGAAGCATCGAAAAATCATGTTGCAAAGCAAATTTCTTTGAAATGAACGAGTGAGAAGCTCTAGAATCAAACAAAACCTGGCAGGTATTGTGTTGACAGGGAACATACCGAGTACGATATCCGGGGCATTCTGTGCTTCCTCCTTGGTCACATGATTCAAGTGACCCTTCTTGTGATTGTTAGTGGGGTTGAAGTTGTTACGCTTGGGTGTTGAATTATTTCCACTGTTGTTTGGCTTGGGGGGCGAGTTTCTCGGTTTTGGGCACTGTTTGGCATAGTGTCCTTCCTCTCCACAAGCGTAGCAAGTAACACCTGGGCGACATGTAAAATCCTTGTCCCTTGCATGAAAGTTTTTGTTTGGGCGTGGAACATTGGTCGTGGATTTGTTTGCTCCATTTTTCTGAAAATCAGTCTTGTTCCGGTTGTTGCGAGCATGAGTAGTCTTGTCCCTTTTGCGCTTGCGAAAATCCTCCGAGCTGCGGCGCTCATTTTCCAATGTGATGGCTTTGTCCACAAGTGTTTTGAAATCCGGAAAGGTGTGTACGACCAGCTGGCATTTAAGTGTTGGTGCCAGACCGTCTAGAAATTTTTCCATCTTTTTATTTTCAGTCATGTGGTCTTCGTTGGCAGAACGAGATAATTGAGTAAACTGGCTATTGTACTCAGTCACTGTCATGCTTCTCTGCTTGAGGTCATCAGATTCCCTTTTCTTGATCTTCATAATGCTTCTGGGAATGTGCGCCCCATGAAAACCTTCTTTAGATTCTTCCCAGGTGATGTTATTTTCATTGGGGTGCATGTGTAGGAAATTTTCCCACCATGATGCAGCTGCTCCAGTGAGGTAATGAGGTGCGTAAAGTACCTTCTCATGGTCCGAACATTGTGCAATAATTAACTTCCTTTCAATGTCTTGAAGCCAATCATCAGCCTCAAGAGGTCTATCAGTATGAGAGAACGTTGGGGGACACGTCTTTTGTAGTTCAGATAGTTTGGAATGTTGCTGATATGGTTCGCGGTGATTTCCCATATTGATAACATGGTTCATCATTTCTTTATGCTGCTGCTGGCTTTGCTCATAAAGGCGGCACACTTGAGAAAATGCTGCTTCACTGCCTTGCTGACTTGACTGCCCCTGTGTAAAATTGTTACTTGTTTGGGTACCATAATTTTCTTCTGATGGGCTTGTCATGGAACGAGTCCAGGGACGAGGCATTTTCCACTCTGGGGTATTTTTGCAGAACTCATGAGAAAAACTGAGTGGCACAAATAAATAATTTTGCAAAGGCGGAATTTTTAAAGACTCCAAGATTTTTCAAGAAAAAAATACTTGATTGCGCACGGAGAAGGACCGCTCAGTACATATCTTACACGCAAGCTGTAATTATACAATACATCACTCAGGATGTGCGTACACATTCCTGACATGTTATTTCGGCTAGTGCACTTCTCCGAGTTCCTACATGATGCGCACACAAACTACTTCTCACCAAACCTATATACATATAAACGTATCATACATGCTGGTACATCGCACGGCTCCTAGGTGCACTCAGTCGGAGATGGTAAAAACTTCCCTCGGCCTGCCGAGGGTAAGACCCAGTGATGCTGGAGACTCAACCTCCTCCTCACTAATAGGCTCCAGACGCGAAGTACTGAGTTGAGGAGCTGGTGCGGGCGCGGCAGGTGGTGCAACACTGACTGGAGTAGGAGCAATGACTTGGTCAAACACCTCAGTGGTAGGCAGGCGGCGAGCGGAGGCTAAAATGGCAGGTGTATAGGATGCTGAAGATGAGACAAAAGTCAGTGGTGGTGCTGTATGGAGGAGCTCCCTCTTGTTGGCGGAACATCCCTGCATGAAGTCCATACGAGCAGCCACAAAGTCGTCCACGAGGTTATCAAAAGCTGCCTCAAGACCTTTGAGATACTCAACCAACATTTCAATAGCCTCATCTCTCTCTCTCCCCTAGGGCAAGCGAATGCATAGTGACAAGTGTATGGCACGTGGCATGGGAGATAGCCGTAGCGACGATCCTTCATCGAAGGAAGAGCATCCCGGAGACAAGATATCGCCTCATGGGCAGCCATCTGCATGGCATGCCTCTTCGTAGGCATGGCCCTTCCCACAAATCGGAAGCGGCGTGACTCAGAACGTTCTCCCTTGAATTGCACCGCGGCCTGGTGCATAGACACGCTATCGCTGATCTTGTGCCGGTAGAGTGTGAACTTTGGACGAGCCGATGGCCCGATCGCAACCTTCGTGATAGAGAGGAGAAGCTTGATAAACCCCTTAGGTACATTGGCGAACACCTGTGACTCACAATCACTGCCAGCCATCTACAAAGGTAGACAAAAATTCCAAATAGTCAAATCATAAATTTATGATGACTAACAGGAAATTGCTACATCTGCAAAATGTTAAAATAGCACTTATTACACTAATAACCGATTAGCGTTCACACCTAGTGGCTTCCTACAGTTAGCCTGGCTCTGATACCAAGGTTGTCAGGACCAGTTTTCCAATAAAAATATTTATTGAAAAATCGACCATTTTATCCGACCAATATAGAAAAATCGTCCTTACTGGTAGACAAATCCTTGATACAGAAATCCAGAAGTACTAAATATTATACAAGGTTGAGCTGTGGTTGCTCAACAAATTATTACAAGCATGCCGATATTATACATAAAGGCGGATATGACACAAGGAGTATGGTGGCATTACTACTGACTCGTAATAAAAGTGGTGGTGGTTATGTCACCGTGAAGTGGGTGACATGACCCCTAAATCTTACAGCTCATCAAGCGTCGGAGTGAGGCTCAATGATTTTATTAGGGTAGCGGAAGCGTATATAATACAAGTGACCAACTCCAGGATCGCACGGGACTGACTGGGACTCCTCTAGGAGTCGGACTCACTATCGTACTCTTCATCCATAAGATCGCCTTCGTCAACATCTGCCAAATCAACAAGCTAGGTGAGTACTTTGAATGCACTCGCAAGACAGTTTGGACATAAGATATAACAAATGCAAACATGATGCACATGAGCAGACTAGTAATGCGCACTCAGATACTAAATTTGCACTACATGTTAAATAAAAAGGAAGTCAGGCGGAGAAAAATCGAGAGAAAGTACTGGGATGAGTTTGCAAGTGAGCCAAGGAACGTATGGTTTGCTTTAAGAGCGGATGGCATTAATCCTTTCGGGGAGCAGAGCAGCAATCACAGCACCTGGCCCGTCACTCTATGTATGTATAACCTTCCTCCTTGGATGTGCATGAAGCGGAAGTTCATTATGATGCCAGTTCTCATCCAAGGCCCTAAGCAACCCGGCAATGACATTGATGTGTACCTAAGGCCATTAGTTGAAGAACTTTTAGAGCTGTGGAATGGAAACGGTGTACGTACGTGGGATGAGCACAAACAGGAGGAATTTAACCTAAAGGCGTTGCTGTTCGTGAACATCAACGATTGGCCCGCTCTCAGTAACCTTTCAGGACAGACAAACAAGGGATACCACGCATGCACGCACTGTTTACTTGACACCGATAGTATATACCTGGCAAGCTGCAGGAAGAATGTGTACCTGGGCCATCGTCGATTTCTTCTGACCAACCATCAATGTCGAAAGAAAGGCAAGCATTTCAAAGGCGAGGCAGATCACCGGAAGAAGCCCGCCATGCGTACCGGTGATCACGTACTTGCTATGGTCAATGATTTACATGTAATCTTTGGAAAGGGTCCCGGCGGACTAGCTGTTCCGAGTGACGCCGGGGGACACGCACCCATGTGGAAGAAGAAATCTATATTTTGGGACCTACCCTACTGGAAAGACCTAGAGGTCCGCTCTTCGATCGACGTGATGCACGTGACGAAGAACCTTTGCGTGAACCTGCTAGGCTTCTTGGGCATGTATGGGAAGACAAAAGATACATCTGAGGCACGGGAGGACCTGCAATGTTTGCACGAAAAGACGGCATGCCTCCAAAGCAGTATGAAGGTCCTGCCAGCTATGCTCTTACCAAAGAAGAGAAGGAAATCTTCTTTGAATGCCTGCTTAGTATGAAGGTCCCGACTGGCTTCTCGTCGAATATAAAAGGAATAATAAATATGGCAGAGAAAAAGTTTCAGTACCTAAAGTCTCATGACTGCCACGTGATTATGACGCAACTGCTTCCGGTTGCATTGAGGGGGCTTCTATCGGAAAACGTCCGATTAGCCATTGTGAAGCTATGTGCATTCCTCAATGCAATATCTCAGAAGGTGATCGATCCAGAAATCATACCAAGGCTAAGGAGTGATGTGGTGCAATGTCTTGTCAGTTTCGAGCTGGTGTTCCCACCATCCTTCTTCAATATCATGACGCACGTCCTAGTTCATCTAGTTGACGAGATTGTCATTCTGGGCCCCGTATTTCTACACAATATGTACCCCTTTGAGAGGTTCATGGGAGTCCTAAAGAAATATGTCCGTAACCGCGCTAGGCCAGAAGGAAGCATCTCCATGGGCTATCAAATAGAGGATGTCATCGGGTTTTGTGTTGACTTCATTCCTGGCCTTAAGAAGATAGGTCTCCCTAAATCGCGGTATGAGGGGAGACTGACTGGAAAAGGCACGCTTGGAAGGGACTCAATAATATGCAGGGACGTATATTCTTGGTCTCAAGCACACTACACAGTTCTACAGAACTCTACCTTGGTGACCCCGTATGTCGATGAACACAAGAACAGTCTGCGCTCCAAACACCCGGAGCAGTGCGATGACTGGATTACATGTGAACACATCAGGAGATTCAGCAGTTGGTTGGAAGCACGTATCAGAGGTGACAACACTGTTTGTGATGAGCTGTACTTGTTATCCAGGGGACCATCTTTGACTGTATTGATTTGGAAAGGATACGAGATAAATGGGAATACATTTTACACGATTGACCAAGATCAAAAGAGCACCAACCAAAACAGCGGTGTCCGCTTTGATGCAACAACCGAGAGGGGAAATGACACATATTATGGTTACATAGTGGACATATGGGAACTTGACTACGGACATGATTTTAAGGTCCCTTTGTTTAAGTGCAAATGGGTCAATGTGTCAGGAGGCGGGGTACAGGTAGACCCACAGTATAGAATGACAACAGTGGATCTGAAAAATCTTGGGTACACTGACGAACCGTTCGTCCTAGCCAATGATGTGGCACATGTTATCTATGTGAAGGACATGTCTACCAAACCGAGAAAGAGAAAAGATAAGGAAGCGAATACATCATACGATGAGCCAAAGCGCCACATAGTTCTTTCAGGAAAAAGGGACATCGTGGGAGTGGAGGACAAGACAGACATGTCTGAAGATTATGAAAAGTTTCATGAAATTCCTCCCTTTAAAGTCAAGGCTGACCCCAGCATCCTGATAAACGATGAAGATTATCCATGGTTACGGCGCAATAAGCAAATGACACAAGCGAAGAAAATGTGAAGACCTTCTCCCGCACCTATTATGATGATACCATGCCAACTTTGTAACTGACGAGTATGATACCATTGTCCGTTTTGTACACGCACATGCTATGTGTGGGTCAATTTATGATACCATGCCAACTTTCAACTTTTTCAGAGTTCATTTGAAATGCTTTAATGTCTTATGGTTCGGCCCTCGTAATAATTAAAAATAGCAACAATAAGTATTTTGTTGTAAGTAGAAACAAAATAAAATAAATAAAGCAAGAAAGAAAACAAAAAAACAAAAAAAGTGGAAAGTTTATAATTTTCCTAAAACTAAAAGCAAGAAGAATTAAAAAATAAAGCAAAAAACAAAAGAAATAAATAATGCAAAAAACAAAACAAAAAAACAACAATAAGTATTTTGTTGTAAGTAGAAACAAAATAAAATAAATAAAGAAAGAAACAAAACAAAAAAACACAAAAAGTGGAAAGTTTATAATTTTCCTAAAACTAAAAGCAAAAAGAATTAAAAATAAAGCAAAAAACAAAAGAAAATAAATAATGCACAAAACAAAACAAAACAACTGGAAAAAAATAAAAATAGCAACAATAAGTAAAGAAAACAAAAAAAAATGCCCCCCACTGGGCCCCCACGGCCTGAATACGACTTGAATCCCTACTATGGGCCAGGATTCAGGCCCGCAGTAGGCCCAGAAGGCCCATTAGGCAAAGCAGTCGCAAGTAGGCCCATAAGCCTGCAGTAGAGAGGAGTTCGAGAGGGGTGCGGCAGTGGGGCTTATAAACCACTGCGCGCCCCTCTCAACTAGCGAGGTGGGACTAAA
>NC_041393.1:79434460-79493080 GCF_002162155.2 Triticum dicoccoides
TATTGGCTCTTCGTCGCTCTGTATTTATTGTATCTATTGGTGATATTAATTATTGTATAATATGCAAATGTTTGTATATTCATATGAACAATGCATTAGGCAAAACCTTTGTTTTTTTTCGAAATTTTCTATTTGAACATTTTTTTTAAAACAAGCAATACTAAAAGAATGAGAGGAAAAAGGAAAATAAGAAGAGGAAGAAAGGAGAAAAAGAGGAGAGGAAGAAGAGGAGAAATAAATAAGAAGAGGAAAAAAGAAGAAAAAGAAGAGGAGAAGAAGAAAGGAATAGAGGAGAAAGAAGAAATTATATTTTTTCTTCTTTCTCCTCTATTCCTTTCTTCTTCTCCTCTTTTTTTTCTTCTTCTTCTTCCTTCTTCCTTTTTCTCTTTTCTTCCTTTTCCTTAATTATTTTCCTTTCTCGAGGGAGAAGAAGAAAAAGAAGAGGAGAAGAAGAAAGAAAGGAATAGAGGAGAAAGAAGAAACTTCAACACGAGCTAGGGGGTGGTACCGATACCCCCTCCCCGATAACATTATTTTCCCATGTATATGTATGTCGCGTCGTTGTCGATATAACCCCCTCTAGATAACTTTGACATGAGGGGCGGTCTATATATATATATATACCCCCTCTCGACCGTGATAACTTATACAACTGCAGCACCCCCCTTGGCCCTCTCGCTTGACCAAAACTCTCGAGGACACCCAAATGCTAGAGAGAAAATGATGTTGGTCTCCTACCCCCTCCCGCCGTGCCCCTACCCGACAAATTAACTCTCTCGAGGCCACCCAAATTTATCAAGTTAAAAGAGTGTTATCGTCGAGGCCACCCCAAACCCTTGAAGCGTTGTGTTGAGGCCACTAACATGATTCCTTATTGTGATTAGCTAGCTAGTTCTACGTTTGCCACTAATATATATATATATATATATATATATATATATATATATATATATATATATATATATCCATCTGTACCATGTTTGAATAATAATTGACATGTTGTAAATATTTGCAGAAACTATGGATCACTCCCGAGACGAAGAAACAGAAGCGATGTTGGGGGACATAATCGCAAATGGATCAAGTGATGATGTTGCGTCATTTCTCCTCGACACCGTTGATCCGCTAGATGAAGAAGAGGGCTATGTTTATGATGGTGGCTTCGACCCATTAATGCCGGTACAAGAGGAGGACTATGTTCATGATGGCTCCGGTGACACAATGGAGGTACAAGACGAAGGAGACCGTGCTGACTGCTTCGGTCACCGAACCGAGTCCGGCCAGGTATATATATATTAGTTAAGCCCGTGCTGACTAGTTAATTGATGCATCCATTGTTTTGGTATATGTACACATATTAATTACTATCGTCTTTCTTCCTTATAATTTCTAGCCCTCCGGATCGAGCACAACTTCGGTAAGGAGACGAGGCCCGAAGAAAAAGTTGAGCTCGGATGAAAAGTTTGAGATCATAGAAATAGCGCCCGACGGCGAACCGATTGAACCCAACCGGACAAGGAAGGCATTTTTTGCTCAGTGCGGGGTTCTTGTTAGGGACAGGATCCCGATCAGCATCTAGCAATGGTATAAGCCTGCTAAGGATGAAGACGCTGAAGGTGTCTTATGTCAATGATATGCAGAAAGAAGATCTTTGGACTGAGCTGAAGGCAAATTTCACCCTACCACCAGAGGAGGATTCGGAGAAGCTAGTTAAAGAGCAATTAATCAAGTCTTGTGCTCTTAAGAAGATGACAGGCCTAATGAGGAGGTGGAGGAAAGAGCTGAACCAGTTTGTCAAGGAAAAAAAGACACCAGAATTCATCGGCAAATATGAGAAGATCAAAGATCACTGGCCCGCATTTGTGGCCCACAAGACATCAGAAAAGAGTAAGAAGATGTCGGAGACAAACAAGAAAAATGCTGCGAAGAAGAAGCTTCACCATCGCACGGGGTCAAGTGGCTACCTCAAAGCCCGGCCTAAGTGGTCCAAGGCTGAGCATGATCTGCTTGAAAAAGGGATCGAACCAGAGACAATGCGCTGGCCAGACCGTTGCCGAACTTGGTTCTTCGGGGCTGGCGGAACCTTGGACCCTATAACAGGGAAGTGTGAGTGGACGGACGAGCAACTGCAAACACCAGTCAAGAACCTTTGACACTATATCGATGCAGCGCAGCGAGGGACGTTCCTTCCAAACAGGGAGAAGGACGAGCTCACAATGGCCCTTGGGAATCCCGAGCACCCTGGAAGGACACGAGGCACGCCAGGCTCCATTCCGTGGAAGGTTGGTTTTCCGGATGTAGGGGGTTACAAAACCCACGAGAGGAGGAAGAAACTGGAGTAGGACCAAATGCAGGCGCTGCTTGGAAGGGTAATGGGGCTAGTGGATCGAGAAGAGGAACGAGAAGCAGCAGATTGCAACAAACGACCTGCCGAAGCTTCCCCCGAAGCTACCCCGCCATCTCAGCGGAGAAGCAGCGTGGCTTCCACCGAGCTGCTTCAGCCGGAGCATGTCTTGACGGCTCCTGCCAGCTATCCCATGGATGGTATCACGGAGTCTCAAAATTGCCACATGATGGCGCGATGGATGAATTTGAAGGTCAAGGCGGCTGTTGGCCAAGTTTATCCTAGTGGACCAGGCACAACTTATCACTGCCAGTCGATTCCAAAAGGATATGCTAAGGTGATGGTGGATGAAATAACGGAGGGATTTGAGGACCTCGTGCTTGACCACCCTACCGGTGAAGGGGAGACTAGGCTGGGTTCTGCTCTGAAGACTCCATGCCTATGGAAGAAGGAGCTCATCAACCTTCTGAACTGGACGCCTCCGCCTCCTCCTCTTGCTCCGGCGAGTCAGGGCACTCCGCCTCCTCCACCGCCTCCTCCTCCGGCGAGTGACGATCAGGGCACGCGTGGCGGCACTCCGCCTCCTTCTCCGGCGCATGGCGGCACTCCGCCTCCTTCTCCGCCTGCGCCGGCGCTCCCGAGCAGCCAGCAGCATCCTCCTTCTCCGCCTCGCCATCAAGGGCGGAAGAGACCCGCCGCCGCCCCGGCTGCTCCGGCACGTCGTACTCCTTCTCCTCCGCCTCGTAAGCAAGCACGAAAGAAGACAGATGCCGCAGCCGCTCCGTCTGCTCCGGCGTCTAGCAGTACAACCAGAGGCGGGAGGCAATACAAATACGGTCCATCATCTCTCAAGCCTCTAGAGAAGTTACCGTATGAGAGGTCCGAGGAGGAAAACGATACGATTGTGCAGGCCCACATGAAGGAGTTCTTTGAAGGGGTGAAAGCAAAGAGACATCCACCTCAGGAGGAGAAGGTAGATCCGGTGAAAGCAAAGCGCACTATCGATGCCCTGAGGAAACCACCAAAGTCTCCGCCGAGAACCAACTATGAGCGCATTACTGAACAGACATATCTCCAAGCCCAGCGGTCGGGAACTACTGTCAGTGCTAAAAGGTCAAAACAACGAGCAAAGGGAAAAAAATTGCCCAGCTCGGCGAACAAGCATAGCAATCGTGCCCCCCGCTCAATGTGTCTAATGCTCCGGGGACGGTGGCCGGTTATGGCAATCTTGATGATTACCTGCCTGACGATGCACTTCCTGATTTCTTGAAGGTGGACGGACACAGATACGAGTACGGGAAGCCTCTCGTCAAAGATGAAAAATCTCTGACAACAATGATGCGAAGATTCCATAATTGGTACATGGAAACCTGCAGAGAGTCTGATGGTAAGAATGCTTTGTATCTGCATATTAAAGAGGAGCACGATCTCATTGCAAATGATCTGTTGACTGTTCCATTTGAGGAGTTCTTCGAGTTCTTCAATCAAAAGGCCCTCGATAAATTAATGGTCTTTTGCTACTGCCTGTAAGTACTATTTTTGTCATTAAGTCTCTATATATAGCTCGGCTCTTTCATTGCATGCATGTATTTATAATTAATTATCCTCAATATATTATGCAGATTGAAGATCGTCGAGTGCAAAAAACAAGAAATTTATGATATTGGGTTCATTAACACAAATATCATAGATGTATTTCTGGTTAAAAAGAACGTCAAAGAGGCCGAGGACAACTTGCTACGATCGTTGATAAAAAATCAAAACAAAGATACCATACTCTTTCCTTACAACGGTCCGTGAGTGTTACTGTCGTGTGCATATTCGGTTTCCCTTATTACTCAAGCGAGGTTATAGTAATGTAATTGATGAGTTATGCATGCGTGCGCAGGTACCACTATATTCTTCTGGAGATTAAGCTTGAGCATGGACTAGTAACCATCTTAGACTCGAGACGGAAAGATCCCAAAACCTATGCGAACATGACTGAAATGCTCAGCAAGTAAGTTCAATCGATCATAATTATCGCACCATATCGGTAACTTTTTGTTCATTTTCTGATATCTCAAGTAATAATAATTATTTTCTTTGTCTTGCAGGGTTTGGAAACAGTTCACCGCAGAAGCTCCGGGACTGCCGAAGGAGCTGCGATATACATACCCGAAAGTAAGTACTACTGGCTAGCTAGTTGCGCGCATCTCCGGCCCGTTGATTCTATATATAGCTATACTTTCATCAATGCCATTTATAATGCTTCATTATCAGTTTGATTGACCTCTATTTCTCATAAAGTGCTTGTCGCAGGAGGAAGGGAATGATTTCTGTGGATACTACGTGTGCGAGTTCATCCACACCGCAACTTTGAAAAACAAGCGGGGCTACTCTCAAAGACAATATGAAGTGCGTAAGCAATAATATTCACAATTTCATTTTATTACACCATCATTTCTGTTGAGTTTCATTCATATATATGTATTAATTAACCCCCTTCTTCAAATTAGACGTGGCAGATGCGGAATGAACTCCTAGAACCAGATCGCATGAAAGCAATTCAAGAGGAATTGGCGGGATTCTTTCTTGACCACGTCATCAGTAAAACTGGAGAATACCATGTGGAAATTGATTTCAAATGCTAGCTAGGGGTTTGTAATTATAAGAGATCTTATACATATTGTACATGTATGTAGCCAGTAGCGTCGGATACATGATACGAAAACTTGTTGTTCGACCAACCTCTCGGAGAAGGAGAGGTCGATCGATCACTTCTCTCGGTATGCATGACGAACTTCTGTACTGAATGGTTCTCTCGATCACTTATGTATATATAGTACGTAGCGTCCAAGCACGGACATAAGAGAGGACACTTCTCTCTATTAATTAGCTAGCTAACACAATATATGAAACACCTAATTAAATTAACCCCCCAAAACCCCCAACCTCCCCTCCTTTAAAAAAACACAAAAACCCCAGCAACTGGAATGCTGACGCGTGGATGCATTTTGGTCCCGGTTGGTGCCACCAACCGGGACCAAAGGCCCCCTGACTGGGGTGGGCGCACAGAGCCACGTGGAGGCACATTGGTCCCGGTTCTGGATTGAACCGGGACTAATGGGTGGAGGTATTAGTAACGACCCATTAGTCCCGGTTCATGAACCGGGACTAAAGGCCCTTACGAACTGGGACTAATGGGTGGTTTTCTAATAGTGCTCCGGTATCTATATAAACCGGAGGGTTTAGTCCGTAGGATAACGACAATCATACCATAGGCTAGCTTCTAGGGTTTAGCCTCTACGATCTCATGGTGGATCAACTCTTGTAATACTCATATCATCAAGATCAATCAAGCAGGAAGTAGGGTATTACCTCCATCGAGAGGGCCCAAACCTGGTAAAACATCATGTCCCCTGCCTCTTGTTACCATCAGCCTTAGACGCACAGTTCGGGACCCCCTACCCGAGATCCGCCGGTTTTGACACCGACATTGGTGCTTTCATTGAGAGTTCCTCTGTGTCGTCGCTGTAAGGCTCGATGGCTCGCTCAACTGCAACAACGCAGTCCAGGGCGAGACTTTTCTCCCTGGACAGATCTTCGTGTTCGGTGCTTCGCACTGCGGGCCGACTCGCTTGGCCATCTGGAGCAAATCGACAGCTACGCCCCTGGCCATCAGGTCAGTTTCAGAAACTTGAATGACACGGCCGATGTCCGCGGAGACTTGATCTTCGACGGGTTCGGGCTTACATCAGGAGCGCCGAACAATCACGACGAGCACGACCTAAATCTGTTGTCGGACAGTATTCGGGATATCTCCCCTGCAGCTGCTCCGGACCTAAATCCGGGGCATATTGTGTCATCCGAGGACGGGTGGATGGGCCCCGCCACGGAGGTCGCATGCTCTTGGGTGGTAGAGCCGAACACAGATTCCGCCGTTAAGGGAATCTGCGTCACCGGACCCCCAGACTTGTGTCCGGATGTAGGTCCCGAACCACGCGCGCCCGGGCCCATCGAGTCCGATTGGGCTCTAGTAATGGAGTTCACCGCTGCGGATATCTTTCAGCACTCCCCCTTTGGCGATGTGCTAAATTCATTAAGGTCTCTCTCTCTGTCAGGAGATTCCAGGCCGAACTATGTCCGGCCCGAGTGGGATACGGACGACGAAGAAAATCGCCTCCCACCCACCAACCACTTCATAGCCACTGTCGATGACCTAACAGGCATGCTTGATTTCGACTCCGACGACATCGACGGTATGGACGCCGATGCAGGGGACGATCTGGAACCACCGCCCACGGGGCGCTGGACCGCCACTTCATCATATGAACATCTACATGGTGGACACTCCTAAGGAGGACAACGGTGACAAAAAGGACACAACGGAGGATAAACCCCCCAGACAAAAGCCAAAACGACGGCGCAGACGCCACTCTAAGTCCAGCGACAGTAAAAATAGCGATAATAGCGCAAGGAAAAATGACACTCCAGTTGACTCCAATGGAAACAATATGAACCCAGCGATGGAGCAAGAAGAGCCAGGACATGCTGAACAGACGCCCGATCACAGCTATCCCGAGGGCCGAACTCATCAAACTTCCCCCGGAGAGGAGGACAGTCTGGTTGACGATGCATTCATCATCCCGAAAAAACGTTTGGAACAAGATAACCTCCGCAGAAGGCTTATGGCCACGGCGAGGAGCCTAAAGAAGCACAAGCAAAGGCTCAAAGCCGCGCAGGATACGCTCAACCACAGATGGAATAAGGTGCTAGACACTGAAGGAAAATGTGGTGACGATGGCCACACAAAGAGCTACCCAAAACGCAAGCTGCTGCCCGAATTCGTCGATGAGGCTGCAGAGCCCATTCCGTCAAAGAACAATACAGCCATTAGGCCGGACCAACCACTTCATGGCCGCGATAGAGCAGCCACTGATGCCGCACACGACTTACGTCAGCTCTTGGACAAAAAGGCCGGTGCGGCCAGGTCCATCTACGGATCCAGAGGACATGCTCTGATGCGGGATTATGGTCACCAAAACAATCACACTGATCGAATACCAGTTCGGAATCAACACCGGACACAACAACAGCCGAGAGTATGCCGCGACATGTCCAGATACAGAGGGGCTGTGCACCCTCTGTGCTTCACCGATGAGGTGCTAGATCACGAATTTCCACAGGGATTCAAACCCGTGAACATGGAGGCATATGACGGAACGACAGACCCTGGTGTCTGGATTGAAGATTTTATCCTCCACATCCACATGGCTCGTGGGGATGACCTCCATGCCATCAAATACCTTCCCCTCAAGTTGAAAGGGCCAGCTCGGCACTGGTTGAAAAGCCTCCCTGAAAATTCAATCGGAAGCTGGGAGGAACTTGAGCATGCTTTTAGGGCCAATTTTCAAGGGACCTAGACGATTTAAGTCACATAATACAACAACCCGGAGAGTTAGCCCACAAGCTTTGGAACAGATTTCTCACTAAGAAGAATCAAATTATCGACTGTCCGGATGCCGAAGCCCTAGCGGCCTTTAAGCACAGTATCCGGGACGAGTTGCTGGCAAGACACGTCGGCCAAGAAAAGCCAAGGATGATGATGGCCTTAAGAAGCCTTATGACCCACTTTTGTGCGGGCGAAGACAGTTGGTTGGCCCGTAGAGGCACCATTGACCCAGGCACATCCGAAATTCGAGATGGCAATGGGAAGCCATGGCGCAATAAGAACAAGCGTCGGAACAATGAAGAAAGTCCGGGCAACACAGCGGTCAATGCCGGATTTAGGGGCTCTCGACCCGGTTAAAGAAAGAAGCCATTTAAGGGCAGCAAAGAAGGGCCGTCTGGCCTGAATAAAGTCCTGGACAGATTGTACCAAATACATGGCACCCCCGAAAAACCTGCAAATCATACTCACAAAGAATGTTGGGTCTTCAAGCAGGTCGGCAAGTTAAACGCTAAACACAAGGGAAGGGAAATGCCAAGTGAAGACGAGGATGAGCCTCGCCAGCGAACACTGGGGGACAGAAAAAGTTCCCACCAGAAGTCAAAACAGTAAACATGGTCCACACAACTCACATAGAGTCCGTTGCCACCAAATTCAACACCTGGTCGGCCTGCCCGATCACCTTTGATCACAGGGACCACCCGGCCAGTATCCGGCACGGAGGATCGGCTGCCTTGGTGCTCACCCAATAATTAACAGATACCATCTCACTCGAGTCCTAATGGACGGCGGTAGTAGTCTTAATCTGATATATCAGGACACCGTCCGCAAGATGGGGATAGACCCATCCAGAATAAGCCAAAGTAACCCCACCTTTCAAGGAGTGATACCAGGCATTGAGGCCCGCTGCTGAGGCTCCCTCATATTAGAGGTGACATTTGGTTCTCCCGAAGAAGAGAGGAACTACTCTTTGACATCGCGCCCTTCAGCAGCGGTTATCATGCATTACTCGGAAGAATGACCTTCGCTTGCTTTAATACAGTACCGAACTACGTCTGCCTTAAACTTAAGATGCCCGGTCCACGTGGCATCATAACTGTTAGCAGAAACACAGAGCAGTATGCGGCGACTCTCATAGCAGGACACTAAGCGGCCTCTCCCATCAGAACGCATGATCAGTCGTTAAGATCACGGACACGGTTAGACGAGTCCAGTGCACCACCGTCAACAACAGCCCAGATAAACCTGAGCTGGGTGCCATACATATATCCCCATAAATGGTACCAGGGGCTGCAAACATGTAATAAAGCCCACAATTCGGCTTGCCTTATTAATAGGCCAATATCTTCTCGCACGCTTACTCTTTTACATGAGTTTTCGTTTTTACAGACACTATTCATGCGACACACTTCCAGGATACGGCATAACAGAGACAAAGGCGCAGACGTGCAGTAGGGCCCTGCTCAAAGGTTTCTCTTTAGATTAAGCCCCTGTGTAAACCTTCTTTACTGTCTTTTGTTGCTTGACATCCCGTGGGTATTCAATACACCCACAGCGGATACTGGCGTTATAGGCATTTCGCCACGACAGATCAATGCACATACCTGGAAATACAGGGTTCATATTGAAGGGCGTTGCTCAGCCCAGTATATGTTATAAAGTCCGAATACCTTCGGGAGTGTTCGGCGTCGCGAGTTTGGCCTTATATACATCAGCTCCGAATCATGTCTTTGGTCAAATGTTGGGTCTGCCCGGCTCCTGGGTTTGCTGCCTTATGTTCCATTTTATCGGCTAAGGCGGCCAAAGGAGAACTACTGCGATTGTGCCCTGGTTATTCCGGATGAGCACCTCAGTAGAGAAAGCCGAAAACTGACTGTCATGATACAGCGAGAGACTGGTCAACCATTCGAGGACTCATCGGAATCTATAGGATTCGTCCGCATTAACGAAGGACCATTTCCCAGTCACGTACATACGCACCCCTATCCGGATGCACGCGGAAGTACTAAGGGCTACATAGTAGCCCCACCATTAAACTTCTATGGCTAAGTGAAAGTGTTACAGCTATATAGTCTGGTTGCCTGGTTCGACGTGCGATCACCTCCTTAATGGACCACGACGTTGGATCAAGTGTCATTACGCATATTTTTTCGAACACCCCCGCATTATATGCGTGGGGGTTAAAGCCAACGACTGCTAACTTTCAAGTTATATGCATACATAAGCGGCCACGCAGGAGGCATTATAACACTTTCAGGCAAAAGTATAAACACAACCTATATATTTAACACATAATTGTTTACAATTAATCAACTTGTCACTCGAACATGACATTCTTCGAGCACTGAGCCTCTATTATACGGGCACCTTCTATGACCTGCTCAAAATAGTGCTCGGCTGGGTCCTGGCTTCCTGCCGGACTCTGGGTTGCAATGCTGGTGGTCCCCATATCTGCCCAATATGTCTTAACACGGGCAAGGGCCATCCGCGCACCCTCTATGCACGTCGACCTTTTCATGGCATCGATGCGTGATCCGGCGCCAAATAATTGTTGCACTAAACCAAAGTAACTGTCCGACCTCGGTCCCTTCAGCCATAGATGGTCTATTACATACCTCATTGCAAGACCGGAGAACCTATGGAGCTCGGCTATAGCGGCCATCCTCTCACTCAATGGCAATGAGCGCATTGGAGCGCTAAATTGCGACCAGAACAACCTTTCTATTTCATTATCTTTATGATCCTTGAATAACTTGGTCACATCAGCCGTACTTTTTGCCAAGTCCGCATACTCATCTGTAGCGCTCCAAAGCCGATCCAAAGGAGCATACTTTGGATCTAAGAACTTCATCCGCAACAAATATGGGCTTCCAGCTGCGATTTCTCCGGCTTGTCAAAGTTCCTCCCGCGTGTCTCTAATTTCAGAGCGCGTCTCCTTAGCCGCATCCAGGGCCATCTTCAGGTCAGCCGCCTTTACCTGATCCTCCTTCTAAAGAAGCTCATACAGGCCGGCGGCGTCCCTCAACTCCACAGCCATCTCGGCTATCTTTTCTTTGCTTCGGTGATGAGCAGCCTGTTCGGCTCTCAAGTCTTCGACTGCCTTTAGGGCAGCCGCATTGCTAGCCCGGGCTTGTTCCTTGGCTAGGGCAAGCTCCGCCCTCAGGGCCTCAATGGCAGCAGCTCCGCCTGCTGCCCCATCATACTATATCAATATTACAATCCTCTTAATATTTCCTAAACAAATGAGGAAAAAATGAGCGCATACTCTATGACTCGTCAAGTCGCTTGTTTACAAGCGTGATGTCGGCATCCAACACATCAATCTGCTGCCTCAGTCTGGCAAATTCAGAGGTCCGGTCTACCGTCGGACCCTTAGCAACCTGCGCATGAATGCAGTATGATCATTACCTGAGAGTGTGATCCTCTGTTTGCCGCCTAGGGCTGGCAACTAGAGTCTCAGGGGATACTATCTATACGGAGCACACCTAGCGCGTGCGGTACAACCAAAAATTGTGTATTTCATCGCGTTCCTCGAAGCCTTTGAGCAAGCTTCCAAACTTCATTTAACTCGCTTGTGGCGGACGAAATCTTCTCCAACACAATACCCATTAGCGTACGGTGCTCCTCCGAGAGAGCAGCTTGCTCAAGGAGGCCCGTCAGTATGTTCGGCCGGGCACCGGACTATCCCGGACCCTTCTCATTGCCCTCCATGGGAGCCGAACGTGCCGGGCTCGGGGCGGCCGAAGTGTTAACTTTCGGCCTTAGCGGATCTGGACTCCTCCGTGACGACACCTCCGGGTCGCCTGCCCCATGGGGCAGAGAGGCAGGTGGGGTTTCACTCTCCATCATCTCCGGAAGAAGATCCCCCGAAGACGAACCTTGTTGAGACGAGCTACTAGCCGGACTGCAAAAAAATATAGATCCTGGTTATTGTTCTCAAAGGAAAAAGCAATAGCTTCTTGTTTATTAACTTACAGCTCGGTGGAGGGCTAGCCCATTTGCGGGCATGGTGCGGTGAGGACGCCCTTCTAGGCAGGGCCCCCATGTGAAGTTCTCTTCCCTTGCTTAGGCACCTCCGTCTCCAAGTCTTCGGGGGCAGACCTTTTCTTCCCGCGGGGGGAGGAAACCTTGGAAAAACCTCCCCGGTTATCCTCCTTCATGGAGACAGTAATTCCCCCGGTTTGGATGTGCAATGTGTGGAGTTCGGCTTCTCTATTCTTCTCTTCCCCTTTCCCCGAGGGCACTTGGCTTAATGCGCGTCTAAGCATCCTGGCTATTGCAGGACTAGGCGAGCCTTCGGGAAGTGGGGCTGGACACCTGATCCTCTCTGCCTTGCTGAGCCAATCCTGGACGCGGACAAGTTTTCAGAATAATGTTGTATTAAACATAAGCGAGGTGTTCGGTTACAGGGTTACTTACTTGGGTATCTGGGTGGTTGCAGCTCATGCCCACATCCTCGATGGTGTCCGGACACCTTACTTGTGGTCCGAGGAATAACTTATACATCCCTTCGAGCGTCATGCCGAAGAAGTGCTGAATAGTTCGCGGACCTTCCAGATTGAACTCCCACATCCAGAGAGGCCGACGTTTGCACGGTAGGATCCGCCGAACTAGCATTACCTGAATGATTTTGACAAAGTCGATATCCCTCTCAAGAAGCTCCCGAATACAGCTCTGCAATGTCGGTACGTCATTAGCAGGCCACCAGTCTAGTCCCACATTGACCCACGACGCCAGTTGAGGTAGAGGGCCCGGACGGAAGGCAGGGGCAGCCACCCACGTTGTGCCTCGAGGAGCTGTGACGTAAAACCACCTCCGTTGCCACAGATCGGACACCTCTGGGAAGGAACCTTCTGGCCATGGAACATCGGCATTTCTGCTTATTGCGGCGCCTCCACATTCCGCGTGTCGCCCCTCAATCACCTTTGGCTTCACATTGAAGGTCTTGAGCCATAGGCCGAAGTGTGGGGTGATGTGGAGGAAGGCTTTACACACGATGATAAATGACGAGATGTGGAGGATGGAATCCGGAGCTAGATCGTGAAAATCTAGCCCGTAATAGAACATGAGCCCTCTCATGAAGGGATCAAGAGTAAGGCCCAAGCCTTGGAGGAAGTGAGAAACAAATACGACACTCTCATTTGGTTCGGGAGTGGGGATGACCTGCCCAGGGGCGGGAAGCCTGTGCTTAACGTTGGCGGCCAAATATTTGGCCTCCCTAAGCTTCACAATGTCCTCTTCTGTGACAGAGGAGGCCATCCACCAACCTTGAAGGTTGGATCCGGACATGATTGGACATCCGAAGTGCCTACGCTTGAGCTTCGGGTGTTGGAACTCGAGAGGCAGAAAGGCGCAAGCATGGTAAGAAGGGGATAGGCCATGACCCCTCTATAAAGGGGGCGGATATCAAGCGTCCCCAGCGTAACCGTTCGGGACTTGCCTAAAAACACGGAGTCATGCCAACATGCGTTGTTGGGGATATAACTATTGAGTATAAACCGCTCAGGAGGGGCCGGTTTACCCTCAACCGTATTGAAGCCCATGAAGACTCAGAAGATGGCGTTTTACTATGAAGCTTAGAGGCCCGGAGCCCAGTGGCGGATTAGGGCCCATAATAGCAAACCACCGTGGTTATGTAAACTTGTGTTGTAAGTTAGGAAAGGAGAGACCGAGTCGGACCCTTGTATGAGTCGGCCTCGGGAATCTGTAGACCGGCCGGGCGTCAACCTGTGTATATAAAGGGGCGACCCGGTGGCGGTTCAGGGACAACAGACAACAACTCGAGACTCAGGATTAGCGTATTCGCTCCTTGATCATCGAAACCCAATCAATCCCATCACAACTAGACGTAGGCTTTTACCTTCATCGAAGGGGCCGAACTAGTATAAAAGTCCCGTGTCCCTTGTCCGGTTTAACCCCTTCAAGCTTACCCGTAGCGATGGCTCCACGACTAACTCCTTTCATGAGGACATCTGACGTGTTAATTCCACGACAGTTGGCGCCCACCGTGGGGCTATCGCACGATGGTGTCGAGTTCTTGAAGGGCTGCTCTGAAGGACTTAAGGGGTACGTGGTCGGCCGGATGACCAAAAGTCATCGCGGCAAGCTCTACATCGATGACGAAGGATGGGGCCCCGAGGCCGGCTCAATCGAGTATGGGTACCAGGTCCCCTTTGGCGGAATTCACGTATTCATCGGCAAGATTGGTGAACCAGGACGTGAGCCGGACATCTACACCGACCTCGTCGAGACGGCTCAGCATGCAACCCATGCCCAGTAGAAACCCGCCATGAAGCGTGCGTTCGTCGAATGTGTCCATGGGATCGGATCTGAACCGGTGTCTGAAGGTGAGACGGTTATTTATTCCGATGACGAATCGTCCACTTGTGAAACCGAGTCCCTGTACCAAGTTCAGGATGGTGTGTTCGAAGGATATTCCGATGGTAACAGTATTCCTGACCTCTTTGAACCGCCAAGCCGGGTTGCTGTTTTCATGGCCGGAACACAGCCCACTCTGCAGTCTTCGTCCAACGCAGCAATGAATACCAGATCAGTAGCCACGGTAGGAGGCCCGGCGCGCCGACCGGCTCAAGTCCTCTCCGGTTTGATGGACGCCTGGGCTACCTTGTTGACCACGGCAGTTACCCCGGAGACGCAGGATCAGCATAATGCGAATATTGCGAAGCTGAAGGACCAGATAACACAAGCCAAGGAGGATCTAGCAACGGAGGATGCTAGGTTGGCTGAAGAACGGGCCGCTTTGGATGCCCAGTCACAACAAATACAGGCGCAGAACTACCGACTCCTGTTGGATCAGAATGCAACACATGACGTAATGCGGAGAAAGTATCGGTCACGTCTGCCATCAGTCTTTGAGGGAATGAATCTTTTCAACACGCCAGGGACTTGGCCAAGTAATCCGGTAGCCACAAACCGGACTGACGCACAGAGGGCAGCACCGTATCAACCAAGGATGATGGAACCACCTCGACAAACAGATAACCCACTGCAATACGTGCCTACTCCACCGGGTCACTTCTCAAGTCCTTTGGATAATATGATTGCTGCAGCATCTCGCTTGGCAGCTATTCCGATGGAGGGTGATTCACTAGCAACAATTGAGACACGGCGGGCTAGAGATCTTCTTCAAACTGCTGTGGTGCAGCAACGGGCTGATTGCTGCAGCATCTCGCTTGGCAGCTATTCCGATGGAGGGTGATTCACTAGCAACAATTGAGACACGGCGGGCTAGAGATCTTCTTCAAACTGCTGTGGTGCAGCAACGGGCTTATTCCTACAGTCGGGATAGAATTCACTCCACTCCTTATCCGAGCAAAAGTTACAGCAGGCACATGGATGAACCGGAGGTGTCTAGCAGTGCACGGCACCGGAATATTCCCCAAAGGCCCAATCTAGCACCTGGTGAAGTAAATGCTCAGGATATGGTGGATAATGGCAGGGCACGAAGGGAGGCCACTTTGGCAGCACATCATGCGAGTCGTTATCAACCTGCCCCGGTTCAACCTGCGGCGTCAGTAGACCGTGGTACCGGGTTAGCCTTTAGATCCTAGGGAGTGCCTTGTCTCATTCCGGCTCTACGCAATGTGCGACTGCCTAAAGATTTCAAGGGTCCACGTAAGGTGTCGAATTACACGGCGGATCAACCACCTGAGGCGTGGGTCTAAAGTTATGAGATGGCAATGGAGATGCTGGACGTGGATGAAGCGGCTTGTGCCAAGTATTTCACGATGATGTTGGAAGGGACAGCCCGTACTTGGTTGAAAAACTTACAAGCTAACTCCATCGAATCTTGGGACCAGTTGAAGGCCCGGTTTATAGCCAATTTCAAAGACACCTGCAAACAGCCCATGTCTATTATGGATCTTGATGCCTGTGTTCAAGGGGAGAACGAGTCAACCACTCATTGGGTGCGCCGGGTTTCAGAAGTTTTGCATTCTTCAGACCGGATTAACGCTGGTCAGGCAATCATCACTCTAGAATGCAATTACCGGTTTAAGTCACTAAAAATGAAGTTGGGACGTCTCAAGCACCATTGCGATGACTTGGGCACCCTCATGGCCACCTATGTCAAATATGCCGATTCTGATAATACCAAGGATCCCGATTCTGATGAGGAGAAACCTGAGAAGGGAAAGAAGAACGGCGGTGCCAAGGGACAGCAGCACAACCAAGGAGGCCATGGGAACAACAGTAAGTGTAAAGCGGATTCAGATTTCGTAGCTAACGCTAATGTGCAGCGTCGTAAGGGTAAACCACCCCAGCGCGGCGGCGGAATGAATCTGGAGCGTTTGTTGAATCAGCCCTGCCCAAAGCATGGGACCAAGGAAGTTCCTGCAACACATCTCTGGAAGGATTGTAACATTATGAAGGAGTTCAAAAACTCTAATCTTTTCCGGTATGATCAGGGTCCATCAGGCGGTTCAGGTCTAGGCTTTCACGATGGTGGCGGTTCAAGCTCTGGATTCCAGAATAATCAGGGCAACCAGAACAACCAAGGTGGTAATAACTAGTAGAATAATCAAGGAAATCAGCAGCAGTCGGGTTACCAGAGTCACCCAAAGCAGTTGAATGGTGGGCTGTATCATGTGTTTACCACTAGTTTGTGCAAGCGTGATCAGAAGCTTCACAAGAGGGCAGTTAATGCCGTTGAACCGACAGTACCACGTTATCTGCGGTGGTCCGAACAACCTCTTGTGTGGAGTAGGGAGGATCATCCGCCCGGGTTGACAATCCGGGTCACCTGGCTTTAGTGGTGGGTGGGAGGTTATAAGTTCACCAAGGTACTCATTTATGGAGGAAGCAATATCAACATTCTGTACTATGAGACCTTCCGTCGCATGGGGTTGACAGACAAGAGTCTTAAACCGTCCAACACTGTTTTTCATGGTGTAGTACCAGGTAAATCAGCATATCCTGTTTTTCAGGTTGTGTTTGGTGATGAACACGATTCCCGGTCTGAGACATTGACCTTTGAAGTAGCGAGGATCCAGAGCCCGTACCACGCACTGTTTGGGCGACCGGCTTATGCAAAGTTCATGGCAAGGCCATGTTATATTTACTTGCAGCTCAAGATGTCGGGTCATAAAGGGACCATTACGGTTCATGGAAGTGGTAACATCGCTTTGGATTGTGAGGAGGGTGATGCGGCCAATGCTGAGTCGGTTTGTGCTACAGAGGAGCTGAAGTTTTATAAGGAAAATGTTGATCCGGCCGACATTGTCAGGACCTCGACTCGATGTCACATCGATCTAGCCGGTAACACCTCATATCACTTTGCGGCCTCACGCACGGTATCCCCACGGGTGTCGCCTTACCTTTGCCCGGGACCGTTTGCGCCTTTTGGCTCACGTATATGATAGTGTCGCTAGCATCCATATGATAAGGAGCTCGGGCTGACATGACTAGTCGTAAACCCAAAGTGGCACAGACTTACAGGGACAGGCATCCATGACCCAGCTTCGAACGTGTCGGTCATCAGCAAGTGGGTCCGGGCTGTAGCACTGGGCTAGCAGGACTCCGGTAAACCGGGCTGTAGCGGGCTAACAGGACTTCGGTACTCAAAGCGTGACATTTCCCCGAAGGGACAGACACAGGAACGAAGAAGGACACATGCCGGCCAGCCTAAGTGTTCCAGAGCAGTAGCAAGCTACCATGGCTCAGCGGTAACACTAGGAGACATTTCCCGGTAAGAGAGGCTACTAAAGATAAACAACTAGATAGTCAGATCCCACACATACCAAGCATTTCAATCATACACACAATATGCTCGATATGTGCAAATACAACGAAGCATCACAACATGACTCTACGATACAAGTACTTTATTTAAGGCTCAGGGAGCCATACATAACATACACAAAGGTACGGGTCTCACGACCCAACATTCAAGTCATACAGTCATACAAACCAGCAGCGGAAGTAACTTGTCTGAGTACAGACAACTAGTAAAATAAAAGAGGCTTGGAAAGCCTAGCTATACTACGTGGTCCTTCACAAGCTCAGGGTCACCACCTGGGCCTTTAGCCTACTCGTTGATGTCAATGTCTACATAGAACCCATCAGAAGGGGTTGCAGCGTCTTCTGTAAAATGTAAATTATAGCAACATGAGTACAAAGGTACTCAGCAAGACTTACATCAGATCCTACATACATGCATATTATCAAGAAGGGTTGGTGGAGTTATTGCAGCAAGCCAGCTTTGACTCTTGGCTAGACTATCCTACGATACTTTGACTTGAAATGGTTTTGCGCACACGAGTCCACTACTCACCACTTCAATACACTACCGAGGATCCACCTCCGTCTCCCTACGGATGAGCCATCCTCAGCACTCACACTTATCTTGAGGCTTTTAGTAGTTTCCATTTACTTGTCTATGAACTGTATAGGCAACCAAGTAGTCCTTTACCGCGGACGCGGCTATTCGAATAGATTATGATAACCCTGCAGGGGTGTACTTCTTCATACATGTTTCCACCACTTAGCGTCTGCACACGACATGTGCTCGGCAGACTTCAAGCGAAAGCCGACGTGGGTGTAGACCACGACCTACCTAAACACTTAAGCCTCTAGTCCAGGTTTATCGCCTATCCAGGTTCCATCCGCAGGGAGTCCGGCCGAGGTTTCCCATACGGCCCCGAACGATGTGAACAGGGTTCCCGAGATACCTAACGGGTATTCGGTACACCCGGCCACGTACCTACCGCATCACAGCCCACCCCTACGGTCAGCGCTGTCCACGGCCTCCAGTAGGCTACAAACACCAGAAACTACTTGCAACTCCTGGACAGAGAGCTAGGGTGAATAAGAAGTCGAGCGGGGTCATATTTCAGGGCCCAATGCATGGTAGTAGCTGTATCTTAAATCACACATACAGATCTCAGTGCTTAAGGTCGGCTTCAATGAAACAACCCACCATGTACTCCTACATGGCCTCTTATCGATACCTTTACCAAATCGTGTTCACCACACCACTCTCATTACCGACATAATCATTTCACTCTAGCCCATCACCCAGATGAACCAGACCTGACACGACTCTAAGCATAGCAGGCATAGCAAGGTAGGAACAACACATACATATGGCTCATACAACTCCTACACATGCTAGTGGGTTTCATCTAGTTACTGTGGCAATGACAGGTCATGCAGAGGAAATGGGTTCAACTACCGTAGCACACAACAGTTTGAAACGCGTTGTCTTAATGCAGTAAAAGAGAGCAGGAGCGAGAACATGGGATTGTATTGATATGATCAAATGGTTGGTTGCTTGCCTGATGGTTCGATGCACTGATACGGTTCTTCGTTAGGGTAATCACGGTACTCCTCGGAGGCAGAACCTGTCGCAAAGGACACCGATACACAACCATCACCAAACAATGTGCAACAATATGATGCATGCATGAAACATGGCAATATGAGTGTGTTGGGCTAATGCAACTAAAACCAGAAGGGTTTGAACAAATTTGAATCAAAGATTCAAATTTCAAACTCAAACATGGCCTTTTAAAGTGCTTTTCCTTGTTCTGCTTAAAACATCAATTTAACTTGTTTGATCATGCATGAAAATAGTACAGATGGATAGATTGGATTTTTCTGATCATTTTTCATATATAATTTGTCTAATTCGGAGTTACAGAATAAAAGTTATGAATTTTTGAAGTTTAAATAATATTCTGGAATTTCCTGATTTAATTTAAATCCAGAAATATATATATTGCGCCAGCATGACGTCAGCATGACGTCAGCGGTCAACTGCGGCTGGCTGGGGTCAAACCTGACGTGTGGGGTCCACACGTCAGTGACAGGGGGGTTTAACAGGGTTAATTTAATCCTAATTAGGAATTAGTGGCGCTGGGGCCCACTGGTCAGTGTCAGGGGGGTTAGTTAAGCGGTGATTAGCACTAATCTAACCACCTGGCCGACGGGGCCCACGCGTCAGTGACTCTGGGGGGGTCAAACCCCAGGTCAAACAGGTCAAACCCACCGGCGACATGACGCCGGCGAGGCCCGAGACGGCGGCGCGATACGGAAACACGCTACAGGGCATGGGCGAGGCCGTGCTTGGGCTCGTTGGAGAGCCCTTGCTCCCACGCGTCGAACGGTGGTGGTGGCCGTGCCTGTGGTGGCCGGTACCGACGACGGCGAGCTCGTGAGCGGCGGCCGGAGTTCGGGTGCGGTCGGGATCGGTGCTGCTGCTCGCAAGCAAGGGAGCTGAGGCGCTGGAGGGGCTCTACGGGTCGCGGCAAGCACAACGGGTGCACGCCCGTGACCAAATGGTCACCGGGGCTTCGTCGGCGACGAGCCCGTGCGGCGGAGCGTCTCGGCTCCGGTAGAGGGGCGGCTAGAGCTCGAAATCGAACATGGGGTTAGGGGGAAACGAATCAGGGGCTCACGGGGATCATGCAGGGAGGGTCAGCGAGCTCGGGGAAGCACGAACGGCGGCGAATCGACGGCGACCATCGGCGGCGGTCGAGGACGAAGACGATGGCGTGGAGGCGATGCAGAGCTTCCCGAGGGGCTTGGCTTGGTGGGGAGGAAGAGGGGGTCGCGGCGGAGCTCCTGAGCTCAGCGGAGGGGCGAGGGGTGGCCGGTGACGGCTGCTATGGCGAACGGCGGCGAGGGGTGCGTTCGGACACGAAAGAGAGAGAGCGAGGGAGAGGAGAGGAAGAACCGGGGAGAGTGAGAGAGAGCAGGGGAGGGCGTGGCGTCGTTCCAGGCCATCCAGACGAGGAGGGGAGGGGCAGGCAGACAGGCGAGCAGGTGGCGTGGCGCGGTGGCGCGCGCGCGCGCCGGGCACACTCCCCTCCCTCTGTCGAGGACGAAGACGACAGAGGAGGGAGGCGGGCTGGGCCGCCTGCTGGCTGGGCCGGCCAGCTGGCTGGGCCGGACAGGGAGGAGCCCCAGGTAAGCTTCTCCCTTTTATTTATTTCTGTTTTCTAATTTCTGACATTTGTTTTGATTTAAATAAAATATTAAATCATTTTATTATCTTATGCCAATTTTTGCAGGAGCTAGATATATTATTCCAGAGCTCCCCAACAGGTGGCATAATTTTTGGACATATATTAATATATATAACTAATATATTTCCAATGCAAATATTTATGCATTAAATCCAAATGCCCAAAATAAATACCTATGAGCTCTTAAAAATATTGGTTTGATTTTTATCTCTGTCCAATATTTTCAGAGAGCAACATGAACATTTTCTTGGACCCTTTTGGAGAAATTTTTATTTGGGTCATTTTCAAAATGATTCTGAGGGTTTCACAAATCCCCATTTCAAATTAAATGGAATTTTAAACATGATGCACACACTCTGATGCATGACTAGCTAGGGTGTGACAACTCACCCCCACTCAAAAGAATCTCGTCCCGAGATTTGGGTTCCTCCGGGAAGAAGGCGGGATACTCGAGTCGAAGACGATCCTCCCTTTCCCAAGTTGCTTCATCCTCAGAATGGTGCGACCATTGTACTTTGAGAAACTTGATATTATGACGTCAAGTGGTACGTTCGGCCTGATCAAGGATACGAATGGGGTACTCTCGATATGTAAGATTATCTTGGAGATCAAGCGTTTCGTGGTCCACTCCACGGATAGGATCCGAGAAGCAACGCCTGAGTTGAGAAACGTGGAAGACATCGTGGACTCTGGAGAGGTGCGGAGGTAGTTCCAACTGGTAGGCAACTTCTCCTCGTTTGGCGAGAATGCGAAAAGGTCCAATGTAACGAGGAGCCAATTTGCCTTTGATACCGAAACAATGGGTTCCCTTCAGAGGGGTGACCCGAAGATAAGCCTTCTCGTCAACCTCGAAAGTCATAGCCTTATGTTTTCGGTCATATTGTCTCTTTTGACGAGATTGGGCTGTTTTCAACTTTTCACGAACGATATGAACTTGTTCTTCTGCTTCCTGGATCATATCCGGGCCAAAGAATTGTCTTTCCCCGGTCTCTGACCAGTTAAGGGGTGTTCGACACCGTCGTCCATAGAGAACTTCAAAAGGGTCTTTACCCAAGCTAGATTGATAGCTGTTGTTGTAAGCGAATTCGGCAAATGGAAGGCACTTCTCCCAGTCCATTCCGAATGAGATAACAGAGGCTCGAAGCATGTCTTCTAGAATCTGGTTGACGCGTTCCACTTGACCACTCGACTGAGGGTGGATGGCGGTGCTAAAGGAGAGACGGGTCCCCATAGCATTTTGGAAGCTTTCCCAAAATCGAGAGGTGAAAAGACTTCCTCGATCCGAGTTAATTTCCAAAGGAACACCATGGAGAGACACTATCCGGGAGATGTATAAGTCTGCCAGCTGACTAGCGGTTATACTCTCACGAACAGGTAAGAAATGGGCTACTTTGGAAAGGCGATCGACAACGACGAAAATAGCATTATTCCCCCTCTTTGTCCTGGGAAAACCGGTAATGAAATCCATACCAATTTTATCCCATTTCCATTCGGGAATAGCTAAGGGTTGAAGGGTGCCAGCAGGCCGTTGGTGCTCTGCTTTTACACGACGACAGACGTCGCAATTTGCAATATACTGAGCAATTTCCCTCTTCATCCTAGTCCACCAGAACCTCTGGCGTAGGTCCTGATACATCTTAGTACTACCGGGATGAATGGAGAGAGGAGACTCATGAGCTTCCTTAAGGATCAACTGCCGTAGATGCTGGTTCTTGGGAACCACTAGACGGTTCTCAAAGTACACAACACCATGATCATTTGTGGAGAAACAACTAGCACCTCCGCTAGCAATGTTCTCTTTGATTTTAGATATTCCCTTATCTCGCTTTTGGGCAGCGATGATTTGATCCGTAAGAGTAGGTTTTGCCACCAAGGTGGAAAGAAAACCTTGAGGAACAATGTGAAGGTTAAGCTTCCGAAATTCCTCATGGAGAAGCGGTTGACTTTGTTGTAACATCAGGTTGTTACAATAGGATTTACGACTTAGCGCATCAGCCATGACGTTGGCTTTCCCTGGGGTGTAGGTTATTCCTAAGTCGAAGTCTGTGATCAACTCAACCCAACGTCTTTGCCTGAGATTCAAATCCGGTTGGGTGAAAATGTACTTCAGACTTTGGTGATCAGTGAATATTTCACAACGATTACCGAGGAGGTAATGTCGCCAGGTCTTAAGTGCATAGACTACGGCTGCAAGCTCTAGATCATGAGTAGGATAATTCTCCTCATGTGGGTGCAATTGCCGTGAAGCGTAGGCAATTACGTGTCGATCTTGCATGAGAATGCAACCTAGTCCTTGTCGCGAGGCGTCGCAGTAGATAACAAAGTCCTTGGAGAAGTCTGGCGGCACCAGTACGGGAGCAGAGGTCAGGCGTCTTTTTAGTTCCTGAAAGCTGTGCTCACATTGTGGAGTCCATTCGAACTTCTTATCTTTCTTGAGGAGTTCGGTTAGAGGTTTAGCAACCTTGGAGAAGTTCTCGACAAAGCGACGACAATAGCTCGCTAAGCCCAGAAAACTCCGAACTTGCTTGACCGATTCAGGTGGAGTCCAATTAAGGACGGCTTGAACTCGCTCAGGGTTAACAGCAATACCTTTACCAGATATTACATGACCCAGATAGGTCACTTCTGACAACCAGAATTCACATTTAGAAAATTTGGCATAAAGGCGATGCTCTCGAAGTTTCTCCAACACTAGCCTTAGATGTTCGGCATGTTCTTCCTCGTTCTTGGAGTAGATGAGTATATCATCGAGGTAAACCACGACGAATTTATCCAAATACTCCATGAAGATTGAGTTCATTAACCGAGAAAAGGTGGCTGGAGCGTTGGTTAAACCGAAGGACATGACGGTGTACTCGTATTGGCCATAACGAGTAACAAAGGCCGTTTTAGGAATGTCCCCGTTTCTAATTTTGATTTGATGGTAGCCCAACCTCAAATCCATCTTGGAGAAGACTGAGGATCCAGCGAGCTGATCATACAGGTCGTTGATCCTGGGAAGCGGATATTTGTTCTTGATTGTGACCAAATTGACAGGTCGGTAATCTACAACCATCCGGTCCGTACCATCCTTCTTCTTGACGAATAGGACGGGGCAAGCCCACGGAGATGAACTAGGTCGGATGAAACCCTTTTTCAAGGACTCATCGAGTTGTTTCTTAAGCTCGGCTAGTTCTAGTGGTGCCATCTTATAAGGTCTTCTAGCAATCGGAACGGTTCCTGGAATGAGGTCTATTACGAACTCAACATCCCTGTCAGGTGGAACACCTGGCAATTCCTCTGGGAAGACATCCGGGAAGTCACGGACTACCGGCACGTCCTCAAGGTCTGGCAAAGGGCTGGCGTTAAGAGAATATAACTGTCGCTTGGCTAATCGGGTCAAGACATTGACTATCTTCCCCGAAGGGTGAGTGAGTTGAACAGTCCTAGAGAAGCAATCAATTTTGGCATGATGAGCTGACATCCAGTCCATACCCAAAATGATATTAATATCTGAAAATTTAAGGGCTATCAACGATGCAAGGAAAACAAGTCTGTCGACTTGGATTTCATTTCCATAACTTACCCTAGAGGTCTGCCATCTAGAACCAGGAGTAGAAATTTCCATAGTGGATGGCATGTCACAGAATGCGGTGTTATGCAAACGAGCATAGTTTTCAGATATAAATGAATGGGAGGCTCCTGTATCGAAAAGAACAGATGCCGGGTGGCAATTAACAAGAAGCGTACCGAGAACGACGTTGGGATCCCCTTGAGCTTCTTCGGCAGAGATACAGTTGACATGGCCACGTGAGGCGGTGGCCGGCTTGGCGTGGAACACTTTCCCTGTCAGCTTGCCACGGCCAATAGCTTTAGCAGACTGGTTGGGGTTAGTCTGGGGACACTCACGCATATAGTGGCCAGATTCCCCACACTTGAAACAAGTCACGGAACTGGTACGTGGAGGAGCATTGTTGGTTGGACCCCCATAGGGCTTGGCTGGAACAGACCGTTGAACAGGGCGAGGTGCCTGGAAAGATGGCCTCGGTGTGAACCTGGGTGGCAGGGCGGTGTTGGGCACCCACACGCGACGCTTCTGAGGACCAGCACCGGACGAGGAACCCATGTCACGGCCATGCTTGCGTGTTGCGTCATAGTCAGTCTGACCAGTTTCAGCACTGATGGCTTTGTTGACAAGTTTCTGAAAAGATGTGCACTCATGCAAACGGAGGTCACGGCGAAGCTCAGGACTAAGGCCCTTACGGAACCTTGCTTGCTTCTTGGCATCAGTAGACACTTCCTCAGTTGCATATCGTGCGAGATTACCAAACTCCCTGCTGTAAGCATCCACAGAAAGTCGGCCTTGGGTGAAACTGCAAAATTCCTCACGTTTACGGTCCATGAGACCCTCCGGAATGTGATGTTCACGGAAAGCCTCGCTGAATTCAGCCCAAGTAGTGACATGGCCCGCCGGGCGCATAGCTCCAAAATTCTCCCACCATAGACTGGCGGGGCCTTCAAGATGATATGCAGCAAAGGTGACCTTGTCAGCCTCCGCTACCAGCGCGGAACGCAGTTTGTGAGAGATACTGCGAAGCCAGTCATCAGCGTCGAGAGGCTCGACGGAGTGGTGGAACGTGGGTGGATGTAATTTGATAAAATCACTGAGTGACACCACGTTAGTCCTCTGATGGTGTGCCGTGTTCTGTTCAATACGCTCCAACAAACGGTTGGTCTCCCGCTTGTTTCTCTCAGATTCCATCATAACCTCGGCTAGGGAAGGAGGATGAGGCAGATTTGCATCCCTGACTTCACTGTCTTCGGCCTGCTCTTGAGGAGCAGGGTTAGTGCGCGTGTTGACCATCCTAGGTAAACAAGACAATGATTTAGTCAGGATGATAAAATTCCAACATAGGATACAAAATGTAAGGAATAACTCGGAATGCAAGATGATCATCCGTATGACATGGTAGATACGGAAACTGCTTCTTTTATTCCATCGTCATACACACCATACAGGGTTTAGTACAAGACCAAACAAAGTACTATTACGGTGAAAAGAGGATTACATCTCATCGGAGGCATCCCAAGCTCCTATACATTATTTTTCTACACCTCCGGAAAGAGTACAAACTAGGTCATATCCCACGAGTCACGCGGGACGATAGACGACACATCTAGTGCGAACTAGTGATACTACCACTAACTCAGACCGATCCGTAGTAGTCCTCGTAGAAGTCACCTCCATAGCCTGGAAGCTCAACATGATCATCCGGAAACAGACGATCTCGCGGAGCTTGTGGACCATAGGGGCTAGGATGAGGTCTTGGACCAACAGACGGTGGCCTGCGGGGACCGCGAGGTGGGGTGATGCCTCCTACATCACGCCAACCCATCACATCTGGCAGAGCAGATCTCACAGGATAGAGATCGCGCATATCCGAATATCCAGCTTGCACCGCCGGTGCGAACCGAGTCAATGTGGCCCAGTGGTCAGCACGGGTATTGAAGAGCTCTAACCTCAAGGCCCGATTTTCACGGTCCTTATCCTCGAGCATCTCAGCAGTGGTGCGAGTCCATGAATCCTCCTGAGTGGGGTCAGCATAGATAGCCTGGAGATACCCTTGTGCTCCCGGAAGTGATCCTGGCATATACCGGAAATCAGAGTCCCGAAATAGTCCAGATCTGACTCGCATGATGGTCATCATAGAGTAGGCGGCGTCCTGCACAGCCATCTCAATGGTAACCCCGAGTCCATAGGAGCAGTGAAGGGGCTCGGTGGATCCAGGATAAGATGGAAATATCCTGACAGTGCAGAGATACTGGCTTTGATTAAAGTCTCGGAATTGCTCTTCGACCGTGTACTCAGGATACCAGCGGTATCCAGCCTCAGTCATTACCCTGACCAACTTGGCAGTATGGCCGGGTACATCTAGGCATCGAGTCAGGCGAACCACTTGATTGAGGTCGCGGGTGGCCATCTGAAAGCACAATCATAATGCAAAGGCATTAGAATTTCTAGCAAAATTTCGGCAGCATAACAGGTGTAAATGCTCAAGAAGGATTTTGAGACATTTGACAAAGGATTTCATACACACTCAACATCATCATATCAAGTTCTGAGTCCATCCTAGCAACATAATGTGATAATAGAATTGAACTAGGCTTGTATCCATCAAACCTATAAGGTACTACTGATTAGTAACGTGTGATCCTGATGGAGAGAATAGATCCTAATTCCTTAACCCCCGGTGGAAGAATAGACTGACTCAGATCAGAATGTCATAAGATAAAGGAGTAAAAAGAGCCTTACGTTCCAACCCACAAACAATTCCCCTACATATAACTAAAGAATTTCTAGACTCAACATCGACCAGTTTGGCTTGGAGAACCTAGAGGCAGTCCGGCTCTGATGCCAACGCTGTCAGGACCCCGACTCGATGTCACATCGATCTAGCCGGTAACACCTCATATCACTTTGCGGCCTCACGCACGGTATCCCCACGGGTGTCGCCTTACCTTTGCCCGGGACCGTTTGCGCCTTTTGGCTCACGTATATGATAGTGTCGCTAGCATCCATATGATAAGGAGCCCGGGCTGACATGACTAGTCGTAAACCCAAAGTGGCACAGACTTACAGGGACAGGCATCCATGACCCAGCTTCGAACGTGTCGGTCATCAGCAAGTGGGTCTGGGCTGTAGCACTGGGCTAGCAGGACTCCGGTAAACCGGGCTGTAGCGGGCTAACAGGACTCCGGTACTCAAAGCGTGACATTTCCCCGAAGGGACAGACACAGGAACGAAGAAGGACACATGCCAGCCAGCCTAAGTGTTCCGGAGCAGTAGCAAGCTACCATGGCTAAGCGGTAACACTAGGAGACATTTCCCGGTAAGAGAGGCTACTAAAGATAAACAACTAGATAGTCAGATCCCACACATACCAAGCATTTCAATCATACACACAATATGCTCGATATGTGCAAATACAACGAAGCATCACAACATGACTCTACGATACAAGTACTTTATTTAAGGCTCAGGGAGCCATACATAACATACACAAAGGTACGGGTCTCACGACCCAACATTCAAGTCATACAGTCATACAAACCAGCAGCGGAAGTAACTTGTCTGAGTACAGACAACTAGTAAAATAAAAGAGGCTTGGAAAGCCTAGCTATACTACGTGGTCCTTCACAAGCTCAGGGTCACCACCTGGGCCTTTAGCCTACTCGTTGATGTCAATGTCTACATAGAACCCATCAGAAGGGGTTGCAGCGTCTTCTGTAAAATGTAAATTATAGCAACATGAGTACAAAGGTACTCAGCAAGACTTACATCAGATCCTACATACATGCATATTATCAAGAAGGGTTGGTGGAGTTATTGCAGCAAGCCAGCTTTGACTCTTGGCTAGACTATCCTACGATACTTTGACTTGAAATGGTTTTGCGCACACGAGTCCACTACTCACCACTTCAATACACTACCGAGGATCCACCTCCGTCTCCCTACGGATGAGCCATCCTCGGCACTCACACTTATCTTGAGGCTTTTAGTAGTTTCCATTTACTTGTCTATGAACTGTATAGGCAACCAAGTAGTCCTTTACCGCGGACGCGGCTATTCGAATAGATTATGATAACCCTGCAGGGGTGTACTTCTTCATACATGTTTCCACCACTTAGCGTCTGCACACGACATGTGCTCGGCAGACTTCAAGCGAAAGCCGACGTGGGTGTAGACCACGACCTACCTAAACACTTAAGCCTCTAGTCCAGGTTTATCGCCTATCCAGGTTCCATCCGCAGGGAGTCCGGCCGAGGTTTCCCATACGGCCCCGAACGATGTGAACAGGGTTCCCGAGATACCTAACGGGTATTCGGTACACCCGGCCACGTACCTACCGCATCACAGCCCACCCCTACGGTCAGCGCTGTCCACGGCCTCCAGTAGGCTACAAACACCAGAAACTACTTGCAACTCCTGGACAGAGAGCTAGGGTGAATAAGAAGTCGAGCGGGGTCATATTTCAGGGCCCAATGCATGGTAGTAGCTGTATCTTAAATCACACATACAGATCTCATTGCTTAAGGTCGGCTTCAATGAAACAACCCACCATGTACTCCTACATGGCCTCTCATCGATACCTTTACCAAATCGTGTTCACCACACCACTCTCATTACCGACATAATCATTTCACTCTAGCCCATCACCCAGATGAACCAGACCTGACACGACTCTAAGCATAGCAGGCATAGCAAGGTAGGAACAACACATACATATGGCTCATACAACTCCTACACATGCTAGTGGGTTTCATCTAGTTACTGTGGCAATGACAGGTCATGCAGAGGAAATGGGTTCAACTACCGTAGCACACAGCAGTTTGAAACGCGTTGTCTTAATGCAGTAAAAGAGAGCAGGAGCGAGAACATGGGATTGTATCGATATGATCAAATGGTTGGTTGCTTGCCTGATGGTTCGATGCACTGATACGGTTCTTCCTTAGGGTAATCACGGTACTCCTCGGAGGCAGAACCTGTCGCAAAGGACACCGATACACAACCATCACCAAACAATGTGCAACAATATGATGCATGCATGAAACATGGCAATATGAGTGTGTTGGGCTAATGCAACTAAAACCAGAAGGGTTTGAACAAATTTGAATCAAAGATTCAAATTTCAAACTCAAACATGGCCTTTTAAAGTGCTTTTCCTTGTTCTGCTTAAAACATCAATTTAACTTGTTTGATCATGCATGAAAATAGTACAGATGGATAGATTGGATTTTTCTGATCATTTTTCATATATAATTTGTCTAATTTGGAGTTACAAAATAAAAGTTATGAATTTTTGAAGTTTAAATAATATTCTGGAATTTCCTGATTTAATTTAAATCCAGAAATATATATATTGCGCCAGCATGACGTCAGCATGACGTCAGCGGTCAACTGCGGCTGGCTGGGGTCAAACCTGACGTGTGGGGTCCACACGTCAGTGACAGGGGGGTTTAACATGGTTAATTTAATCCTAATTAGGAATTAGTGGCGCTGGGGCCCACTGGTTAGTGTCAGGGGGGTTAGTTAAGCGGTGATTAGCACTAATCTAACCACCTGGCCGACGGGGCCCACGCGTCAGTGACTCTGGGGGGGTCAAACCCCAGGTCAAACAGGTCAAACCCACCGGCGACATGACGCCGGCGAGGCCCGAGACGGCGGCGCGATACGGAAACGCGCTACAGGGCACAGGCGAGGCCGTGCTTGGGCTCGTTGGAGAGCCCTTGCTCCCGCGCGTCGAACGGTGGTGGTGGCCGTGCCTGTGGTGGCCGGTACCGACGACGGCGAGCTCGTGAGCGGCGGCCGGAGTTCGGGTGCGGTCGGGATCGGTGCTGCTGCTCGCAAGCGAGGGAGCTGAGGCGCTGGAGGGGCTCTACGGGTCGCGGCAAGCACAACGGGTGCACGCCCGTGACCAAATGGTCACCGGGGCTTCGCCGGCGACGAGCCCATGCGGCGGAGCGTCTCGGCTCTGGTAGAGGGGCGGCTAGAGCTCGAAATCGAACATGGGGTTAGGGGGAAACGTATCAGGGGCTCACGGGGATCATGCAGGGAGGGTCAGCGAGCTCGGGGAAGCACGAACGACGGCGAATCGACGGCGACCATCGGCGGCGGTCGAGGACGAAGACGATGGCGTGGAGGCGATGCAGAGCTTCCCGAGGGGCTTGGCTTGGTGGGGAGGAAGAGGGGGTCGCGGCGGAGCTCCTGAGCTCAGCGGAGGGGCGAGGGGTGGCCGGTGACGGCTGCTATGGTGAACGGCGGCGAGGGGTGCGTTCGGACACGGGAGAGAGAGAGCGAGGGAGAGGAGAGGAAGAACCGGGGAGAGTGAGAGAGAGCAGGGGAGGGCGTGGCGTCGTTCCAGGCCATCTAGACGAGGAGGGGAGGGGCAGGCAGGCAGGCTAGCAGGTGGCGTGGCGCGGTGGCGCGCGCGCGCGCCGGGCACACTCCCCTCCCTCTGTCGAGGACGAAGACGACAGAGGAGGGAGGCGGGCTGGGCCGCCTGCTGGCTGGGCCGGCCAGCTGGCTGGGCCGGACAGGGAGGAGGCCCAGGTAAGCTTCTCCCTTTTATTTATTTCTGTTTTCTAATTTCTGACATTTGTTTTGATTTAAATAAAATATTAAATCATTTTATTATCTTATGCCAATTTTTGCAGGAGCTAGATATATTATTCCAGAGCTCCCCAACATGTGGCATAATTTTTGGACATATATTAATATATATAACTAATATATTTCCAATGCAAATATTTATGCATTAAATCCAAATGCCCAAAATAAATACCTATGAGCTCTTAAAAATATTGGTTTGATTTTTATCTCTGTCCAATATTTTCAGAGAGCAACATGAGCATTTTCTTGGACCCTTTTGGAGAAATTTTTATTTGGGTCATTTTCAAAATGATTCTGAGGGTTTCACAAATCCCCATTTCAAATTAAATGGAATTTTAAACATGATGCACACACTCTGATGCATGACTAGCTAGGGTGTGACAGACATGACCCCTCTGAAGAAGCCCACCACTGAGCATGACCCAAACCTGCATTTCAAACCGGCTAATGAGACTAAATTTGTTGATTTTGTTCCTGGCGATTCGTCCAAGCAGTTCAGCATCAGCACAAATCTGGATCCAAAATAGGAAAGCACGCTCATCGAGTTCATCCGTGAGAACCGGGACATTTTTGCATGGAAGCCTTCTGACATGCCAGGTGTACCAAGGGAACTCGCTGAGCATACTCTTAATATTGATCTCAAGTTTAAACCAGTCCAGCAATTTCTTCATCGCTTTAATGAGGAAAGATGCAAGGCAATTGGTGAAGAGGTAGCCCGGCTGTTGGCTGCTAGGTTTATCGTTGAAGTATTTCACCTTGAATGGTTGGCTAATCCGGTGCTTGTTCTCAAGAAAAACGGCACTTGGCGTATGTGTGTGGACTACACCGATTTGAATAAAGCTTGTCCGGCCAATCCCTTTGCTCTCCCGCTTATTGATCAGATCATTGATGCGACAGCACACTACTACAAAAAGGGCTATAGATGGAATGGCCACTAATGGCGCACCTGTGATGTGGTGCGCCATCACTATATTCTAATGGCGCACCATGTCTCGGTGCGCCATTAGTTATATATTACTAATGACGCACCTGGTGCGTGGTGCGCCATTAGTAGTTTTGAAAAAAAACATAAATTTTTTTTTGTTACTAATGGCGCACTGTTGCATAGTGCGCCATTACTAATTGACATAGTAATGGCGCACCACATCCGTCGTGCGCCATTAGTAGTTTTAAAAAAAAGTAAAAAAAAATAAAAAAAATTTGTTACTAATGGCGCACCATGTCTCGGTACGCCATTACTAGTTTTAACTAGTAATGGCGCACTTTCCACTGGTGCGCCATTACTAAGTTTTTTTCAAAAAAAAATCAAAAAAAATATCAATTTTCTTTATTTTTTTTCAAAACTAGTAATGGCGCACCGTGGGTGTGGTGCGCCATTACTAGTTAAACTAGTAATGGCGCACCACCCCACGGTGCGCCATTACTAACTTGCCCCAACACCGAATGCACCCCCCCACCCCGGTGGATCGCCTTTTCAGTTTTAAAAAAAATAAAAGAAAATGATGGAAATGTCAAAAAAAATAAAAGATAATATGTTTCCCATGTGATATGTGCTCTAGTTTTTGGGAAAATTTACAAATATGAATTTCGACTTTATTTGCAAAATCTCTCTGGAAATTTGTAAAATGGGCATAACTTTTGCATACGAACTCGGATGAAAAAGTTTTTTATATGAAAAATCATCTACTCGAAAAGTTACATCCAAATTTAACCAGGGGAACCTCGTTAAACATTTTCAAAATCCCCAAAAACCTAACAGAAAAAAATTTACGGGGCTTTCAAGATCTAGCGGCAAAAAAATTCAAAAAATTTCAAACTTACTAGTGGCGCACCGTGGAAGTGGTGCGCCACTAGTAACAGAAAAAAATTGGTTTTGAATTTTTTTTTCAAAAAATGATACGTAGTATGATCGGGAAGTTTGAAATATTTTTCAAAATTTCATCATAGTCATGAACATGAACAAAGTCCTAGACATCAACAAGGTATAACAGGATTGATATGCTAGACATATCAACAAGTGCTTGTGAAGTGAGCTGTTGCTGGGGTTGGATAGAACTCTGAAGTTAAGCGTGCTTGGGCTAGAGTAGTGTGAGGATGGGTGACCTTTCAGGAAGTTTGACCACGGAGTGCGATTTGACCCGAGATTAAGCCATAGTGAATTGAGATTAAGAAAAAATTGAAAAAAAAATTGAAAAAATTTTAAAAAAAATTCTGAAAAAATTTTCAAAAAAAATTTGAAAAAAAATGTTACTAATGGCGCACTTCTATGTGGTGCGCCATTAGTATACCAGATACTAATGGCGCACTTCTATGTGGTGCACCATTAGTATACCAGATACTAATGGCGCACCGTGGGCTATACTAATGGCGCACTACATGGTGCGCCATTAGTAAAAAATACTAGTGGCATGCTAGTAATGGCGCACCGGTAGTGCGCCATTAGTAGGCAAAACCGGTGCGCCATTAGTAGGCCTTTTTCTAGTAGTGGCAGGTTGTGAGCGCCTGAGTTTCCTGGATGCTTATTCAGGTTATCATCAGATCAAGATGTCAGTTAAGGACCAGGAGAAGACAACCTTCATCACTCCCTTTGGAGCCTTCTGCTATGTTTCTGTGCCCTTTGGGCTCAAGAGTGCCCAGGAAACTTATCAGCGTTGTGTGCAGAATTGTCTTCATACAAAGATTGGGCGTAATGTTCATGCCTATGTGGATGACATTGTGGTAAAATCCAGGAAGAAGGAAACACTGATAGATGACCTCGAGGAGACGTTTGACAATCTTCGGGTTTACAAAATGATGCTCAATCCAGATAAATGTGTTTTTGGTGTTCCGGCAGGCAAGCTCTTGGGCTTTCTGGTATCCAATAGAGGCATTGAGGCTAATCCGGAAAAAATCAAACCGATTACATCCCTGGCTAAACCGAAGTGCATCAACGATGTTCAGCGTCTGGCGGGTCGGATTGCAGCCCTTAGCCGGTTTATCAGCTGTTTGGGAGAGAAGGCAATTCCTTTCTATCAGATGTTGAAAAAGACAGACGATTTCGTCTGGAGTGACGCAGCTAATACGGCTTTTGAGGAGTTAAAGCGGTAGTTGGTTGAACCACCGGTTCTTGCAGCTCTGGTCGATATTGAGGCCTTGCTATTATACGTAGCTGCCAATGCCCGAGCGGTCAGTGTGGCAATTGTGGTTGAACTTAAGGAGGCTGGGAAGGAGTATCCGGTTCAACTACCGGTGTATTACATCAGCGAAGTCCTGATCGAGTCAAAACAACGCTATCCACATTGGCAGAAGTTGGTGTATGGAGTTTTTATGGCAAGTCGAAAGCTCAAAAAATACTTTCAAGGCCATCCCATCATAGTGGTTAGTTCTGCTCCTTTGGGTGACATAATTCAAAACAGGGAAGCCACTGGCCGGGTTGCAAACTGGGCAATTGATCTTGGTCCACACGGTTTGAAGTATGTGCCTCGAACAGCCATCAAATCCCAAGCACTTGTGGATTTTATCAATGATTGGACTGAGTTGCAAGCAAGAGAGGACAAGCCGAATAATACATACTGGACTATTCATTTTGATGGATCCAGGTAATTGGAGGGCTCGGGGGCTGGAGTTGTCCTTACTTTCCCTCGAGGTGATAAAATTTTCTATGTTCTCCGCTTGATGTTTCCCTGTACTAACAATGCAGCTGAGTACGAAGCTTTACTCCATGGTCTCTGGGTGGCTAAAGAGATGAACTTAAGTCGAGTTCGTTGTTTTGGAGATTCTGATCTGGTGGCTGAGCAAGTTTCTGGTACTTGGGATTCTAAGGATCCACTCATGGCGGCTTACAGATGTGAGGTGGATATCATGGTGGGTCACTTCAAAGGGTATCAGGTTGAGCATATCGATCGGCGAAAAAATGAAACAGCAGACGCTTTAAGCCGGCTTGGATCTCAGCGCAAACCGGTACCTCCCAATACCTTTTTAGATATCTTGCATAACCCATCTGTTAAGTTGCCTATAGAAGAGGATTTGGCTGTTCCTGATCCGGAGGCTCAATTGGTGGCCGCTTTACATGTTATGCCAGATTGGACTGTTCCATATCTGGCGTATATGAACCGGGGCGAGTTACCAGATGATGAAGTTCTGGCTCGGCAGATAGTCCGGCGATCCAAGTCCATGGTTATTCAAAATGGCGACTTACACCGCTATAGCGTTTCAGGCGTATTTCAGTGTTGTGTTTCTCCGAAAGAAGGCCAAGAGATCCTACGGGAAATTCATGAAGGGGATTGTGGTCATCATGCCGGTTCAAAGTCCCTGGTTGCAAAGGCTTTCCGACATGGGTTCTACTGGCTGACAGCTCATGCTGATGCAGAGGATCTGGTAAAGCGATGTGATGCTTGTCAAAAGTTTTCACGCAGAGCTCATGTTCCGGCTCAAGAACTATGGATGATTCCTATCACTTGGCCTTTTGCCACTTGGGGTCTTGATATGGTGGGACCCTTTAAGCGTTCCAAGCATAAGAAGACCCACCTATTGGTAGCGGTTGATAAATTCACCAAGTGGGTTGAAGCGGAGCCTGTCAGCAAGTGTGATGCGGCTACGGCAGTTCAGTTTCTCAAAAAGATTATCTTCCGCTTTGGCTTTCCACACAGCATCATCACAGATAATGGCACAAACCTTTCTAAAGGTGAGATGTAAGATTTCTGCCAGAGAGAGCACATCCAGCTTGACTTAGCATCTGTGGCGCACCCTCAATCCAACGGTCAAGCAGAGAGAGCCAATCAAGAAATCTTAAAAGGTATTAAACCCCGGCTCATGATTCCCTTGAAGCGGACGCTGGGTTGTTGGGTGGAAGAATTGCCTTCTGTCTTATGGAGCATCAACACCACCCCCAATCGTTCAACAGGATACACACCTTTCTTCATGGTGTACGGGGCAGAGGTGGTCCTCCCAAGTGATATTCGTCATGACTCGCCCCGGGTTGCTAATTATGTTGAAGCGGACAACGAGCAAGCACGCCAAGAGGCGCTGGACCTGTTAGATGAGAAACAGGATATGGAGCTGGCTTGATCGGCGGTTTATCAACAAGACCTGCGGCGTTATCATAGCCGCCGGGTTAGGACAAGAACCTTTCAAGAAGGCGACTTGGTGCTCCGGCTCATCCAGGATCAGACCGACATGCACAAGTTATCCCCACCTTAGGAAGGGCCCTTTGTGGTCAGCAAAAATCTACACAACGGATCATACTACCTCATTGACGTTCGAGACAACTCACGCAGCTCTGAGGAGGAGACCCGGCGGCCATGGAACATAGCTCTCCTACGGCCTTATTACACTTAAGCCATAGGCTTTTCTTATGTACATATTTTAACAATGTATATGTTATGATCAATAAAGTAAACTAGCATCCTTGCTATAAGCAGGGCCTCTACTGTTTTTTCTCAAATATCCTTTTAGTTACATGGGGGCTTCAGCTGACAAAGCAGAGTACTACCTATTAAACCGGCTACCATGCCATAATACAGCTTGGGAGCTTCACACCCAAGGGGACAAAGAGAGTCTGGATGCTATGCACAACTCAAACATAGGGACCCAATGAGCACAACTCATCATGTTACTTGGGGGCTTCTTGTGTCAAATACCAAGGAGTTTGAAAGGACCCTTGTAGCTGGGTATCCACCCATGGCTTAGAAGCCTGGTATATTTACCTAAAACTCCAGGTTAACCTGCCTTCATCAAGTAAGCCACTCCTATCCAGGTAATCCTGGCATGACCCTCCGAAGGTTTGACAGTTACTCTCATTGAGACCCTGAACTTGTCAAAGTTAAAACGGTGATTGGTTAGTTGGAGGCCCATCTTAAAAGGCTTTGTCAAATGGTTTAACTCAGCGGCCTGGCAGCCCATGAAAAGCCTCGAATTTGGGCCTGGCAGCCCTTGAAAAGCCTCGACTACATGGTTTTATCTGCGTTTGTGATTTTTATTTTGATAAATTCTATGTTAAACCGGTCTCTTTGACCTGGTATGGCTTTTCAGTCATCTTATCAAACCAGAGTTTCATAACCCGGCCTGGTTTAGACTACTTGTCGCAAGTTTTGATCATTTGAGGTTCATTATAACCTGGTATGAATTATTATACGCCATCAGCACATGATGGAGTTATTCAAAATTCTAGATTTGGGTCTTCACACTTATTACAATCACAGTTGGTAAACCAACTAAACTTGATATTATATCACAAGGTATGAGTTTATTTCATATTTCTTAAGGTTTGATTATCAATCAGGCTTTCTCTTGGGCATTATGACCCGTCCAGGCGATAAACCGCCAGGACACTTCTTTTTATGCAGACATAGGGATTGCATACTATGATAGATGAGCCAACATTGAAATTTTCATGACGGATCACATAAAGTATTTCCCACTGCACGATGGCAGCAGATCAAAGTATTTTTTCTACCCTATTACAAGGCGCTTCACGGCCCAAAATATGGAATTGTCTTAAACCGGACAGTTTCTGCAGTATCAACCGGATTGCCGGATCAAGCTTCCTCGGCATGTTGACGCGAAGTGGATGGGTCATCCAGCATTGGTTCAACCTCCTCCTCCCCATCCAGTGGCTGGAAGTCAGTGGTGGTCCAGTCAATCCGGGTTAAGGCCTGAAAGACAGCCTCTTCACTTATAAGATCATTCGGATCAACGTCAGGGGCATAAGTGTGCTTACGTGTTGACGGAATAAGATTTTGCACTTCCGGAATGACAGCCTCAACCCGTTTGTTGTTAGCGTCATAAAAAGACCGGTGAACCATCAAGTTAGCTTCTTCTGCCAACTAACTCGCCAGAGGACGCATCTCCCTTGTCACACTTTTGAGGGCTTCGTTATCAAACACTGCCCCGTTTTCTTGTTCACTGGGAAAGCCCTTGGCAATATCGACTGAATCAAGGTCAGCTATCCATGCCTTGGCTCGGGTGAGTGCTAACAAAGTGCCAGCCCTGGTAGCGGATCGCTTCACCTCTTCTATCTGTGCTGGCATCGTAGATAACCTAGCCAGAGTGTCCTTGATCAGTGTTGGGGCCGAATTGTCATAAGAAGTTGCGTAGATAACCCGTTGGGCACCGGTATACAGCTGTTCAATCGGCGTGTAGGCGGCCTTGAGCTTCATCCGCATATCAGAGCCCAGATGAGCAATGCGGCTACCTACAGCGGTTTAAGGATTTCACGTTAAACCGACAAAATTTCAAAGCAGAATATTCATAAAGCCTTGGCAAACGGTACTTACCAAATATTGCAGAAGTCCTCGCATTGACTTGGCGCTTTAATCCAGTAAGCTCTTCCGTCACCGGTTTAAGAGCCGATTCAGTGTCTTCCGCCTGCTTCAGGAATCCAGCCTTTTCGGTATCCCAGTTGGCCCGCTCAGACTTGAACCACTCTTTGAGCTGCTTCATGGTGGTTAAGGCGGGTTTCAATTCATCCCTGGCCCTGGTGGTTTCTGCTTGTTGGGATTTCATATTTTCTTGAAGATCGGCAATTTGAGAGACTTGTTGATTTATCTCACTCTACAACAGTAAGAAGAGCATGTCAATACCTTTTTGAAAGTCCCAAGCATATAACCAGTTATACACTTGGCACTTGGGGGCTAATGTGGATCACTTTTTTCTACTGATTACTGAAGTCCCACGGATTAATACAAGTTTTAATCATGGCACTTGGGGGCTAATGTGTGTTTGATCAAAAATACACAAGGAAAATCAACAAAGTACAGTATGGAATATACAAAGTCCCGGTTTGACTTTCTAAAGACAAACCGGCCCTTGGGGGCTACAATGCAATGAAGGAACAGAGTAAACAATCAAACGGTTTACCTCATAGCACTCCTTCATCAAATTTACCAAACCGGCTTCATAGTCACGGCTGGTGAAGAGACGGTTTAAGAAACCGGAATGAAGATCCTGAGCAGATAAATCAGCATAGTCTGATAAATCGGTCTTGCTTTTCCCCTTGTTCATAAAAGCAAATTCATCCTTGGCGGAATGTTTAGACAAAGCAATTGGATTCCCCAGGGTGGTATATGCAGTGCCAGTAATAACAACATCATCATCCTTGGCTGGGCTTGATGGATTGACATTCTCCTTAATAGGGCTTGGCGCTTTGGCAGCAGGGCTCGGCGGTTTGGTAACAGGGCTTGGTGGATCAACAGTTGGACTTGGAGGGGTGGCATGAGGAGTTGATGTATCAACCTGTATCTCCAGTTCAGCTTCTGGCAGGTTAGCGTCAGCGCCTGGATTTTGTGGAGCAGAGTGGTCTGTGGCAATCTCAGGATTTTCGCCTTCATTCTCTGGGGTCTTCTCCGGATCAACATCGTCAGTATGGCTACATGTCTTGGCTTTCTTACTCAATCGGGCCTTGGTGCTACAACATCCAAAGTTAGAATATGATAAACTAAGGCATGAAGAAACAACTTGAGGAATAGTGTACTTACCTAGCGACGGTCTTGAGGGGATGCAGCTGAGTGGTTGATGAACCGCCAGACGAGTTGGAAGATGCCTGATAATTCGGATCAGACGGATTGAGTGGGCATCGGAAGAAACCCTTCAAAGGATAAAGTTTTTCAGGAGAACAAGTCACCTCTGGACGACGTTTCCGGGTTGGTGTATCTGGTAAACCGGACGAGGTGATTTTCTGGCCACTGTGCCGGGTTGTGCGACGTTCTGCAGCTTGCTGTGTCTTCAAAGAAAATTTTGGATCCAAATAAGCAAGGGGGTGAGAGTGTTTTACTTTCCAAACTGTGCGGCGAACTCTTTGAACCGGCACAAGATCTGAATCGGAAGAAAGAGTAATTACCTCAACATGGTCTGCGGGGCTAGCCTCAGCATCGTCCTGGGAATAATCATTGTCAATAAGATATACGAATAAGGAACCAAGTGAGTCAAGTTCTACCTCTACGTCTGATTCCTCATCTTCTGGCAGGTCAGAAGACTTGGTGGTTTTCTTCTCGGAAGTTTTCTTGGTGGCCTTAGTCTTCGCACGAGGAGGCCTGGCCGGTTTAGTCCATTTCCAGAAGGAGTTGTTGGCCTGTGTCATTAAGGCAAGGAAATGTTAGCACATAATTTAAGCGAAGGCGATTCAGTAAGTATTAAGATAGACTTTACCGCTGGCGGAGGATTGGAGACGCAAAAAGGTGGCAACCCGGTTTGACTGCATACAGAGATTGTTTCATCAAGCATCTTCTTCACAGATTCAGTGACTTCCAGGTCCATCATTACTACTTCATGATAGCGTCGAGGGTCTTTGACGTTGCCAGTATATTCATGCATCAATCCGGGGCGGCGGCTTAAAGACAAAATGCCCCAAGATACCCAGCAGCGGACAAGGTTAATGCCAGTCAAGTTGGCCATGAGAGCTCGGAGCTTGGCGATTTGAGGTGCAAAGTTTTTCCGTCCTGCGGCGGACAAGCGTGAAGGTAATGGGTGACCGTTGCTAAGCCAGTGAGGATGGTAACCCGGCAAACGATTTTCTCCATCAGGGGCGGTGTTCCGGCAATAAAACCAAGTTTGGTTCCAATCTTTAGGATGGCTATGATGTTTTGCATGAGGGAAGTCAACTTCTTTTCTCTTTTGAATTGAAACACCACCAAGTTCTGTGTTGGGACCATCAGAGAATTCTGTACAGCGGTTCAGATGAAAAAAATCCTGGAATAACTCTACGGATGGCTCTTCTTGAAGGTAGACCTCGCAGAATACTTGAAAGTTGCATATATTGGACACGGAGTTCGGTTCAATATCTTGTGGATGGAGTTGGAAGCTTGCGAGGACATCCCGGAAGAATTTTGATCCGGGCGGGCTGAATCCCTGGTCTAAGTGTTGCATAAATACAATCACTTCTCCATCTTGAGGTTCAGGTGGGCATTCAGAGCCTGGAACTCGCCAGTGAAGGAACCTTTTTGAGGCTAAAGCGCCTGTGGTGACGTATCCGTTGATTTGTGTCTCCGTAATCCAAGACCGAACCCAATTGCAAGCAGAGAATTGTTTGGTCATCTCGGAAGGAAAACTGAAAGGAAAAGTAAAGGTCGGTTTACAAATTAAACGGTTTAAGCGTATTATTTAGTGTTAAACCGGAAAATTGTTGTTCAAGTTCAGTTGGCGGTTTAAGAGAGGGCTAATGATATATGGCGGATTGGTTATCAGAAGTTAAACCGCCCGTAGACAGAAGGGCCTGGGTTCAAAATCTACTAAGTATTACAAAAACAGGTTTCACAGTATTGCAGTACAATTTGGATCTACCATGGATAACTAAAGAAAATTTATCTGAACCCTACAATGGCATTAAGAGGAACAGGGAAGATCCAAGCAGAGTCTGTTTTGAGCAGCAAGAAGCCACAGGATGCTGGACTATCAAAATGAGTCTAGCCGCAAATCAAAGCCTAGCAAATGCATACATACATCTCTCAGTAAAAAGGACTAAAGAGAAGGTTGCAAAAGAAGTAAGGAACGACGGAGGACATGGATGAACTCGAGAACCCTAATGAAGATCTAGGGTTATAGGGAAACGAACTTACCAGGGCTACTCTGCGGCGGAGGAGCACGGCAGAGTCTCTGGAACAAACAGGGTGATGCAGCGGCCTTGGTCGATGCAGATTCGGAGATCGACGGCGGCGGCAATGCTGGAGTTCTTCGGTCGCGAGGAAGAAGATGAGGAGAAAGGGGAAAAATGCACGTTGGGGATATTTATAACAGGGAAGGGAGATAAAGACCGGTGTGAAAATTGAGGAGTCCAAAGCGGCAAGTGGCGCAACTGTTGCCTCGATTTCAGGGATAACATTAAATGAAGGGAATCTTTTTATTCATTTTTTACAGAGATGATGACGTGATGATCCATTGCGGTATCCGGAGGATGACGTCACGGCGGTTTACGAGAAATGAAGGAAGATGTTTTCAGGATTTTTCTAAAGTACTGAAGATTGACAATAACAGGTTCAAATCACTCTGGGGCCTAATGTTGGGGATATAACTATTGAGTATAAACCGCCCAGGAGAGGACGGTTTACCCTCAACCGTATTGAAGCCCGTGAAGACTCAGAAGATGGCGTTTTACTATGAAGCTTAGAGGCCCGGAGACCAATGGCGGATTAGGGCCCATAATAGGAAACCGCCATGGTTATGTAAACTTGTGTTGTAAGTTAGGAAAGGAGAGACCGAGCCGGACCCTTGTATGAGTCGGCCTCGGGACTCTGTAGACCGGTCGGGCGTCAACCTGTGTATATAAAGGGGCGACCCGGCGGCAGTTCAGGGACAACAGACAACAACTCGAGACTCAGGATTAGCGTATTCTCTCCCTGATCATCGAAACCCAATCAATCCCATCACAACTAGACGTAGGCTTTTACCTTCATTGAAGGGGCTGAACTAGTATAAAACTCCCGTGTCCCTTGTCCAGTTTAATCCCTTCAAGCTTACTTGTAGCGATGGCTCCACGACTAAGTCCTTTCATGAGGACATCAGACGTGGTGGGGTTACCCATACCCGTATTGATGAGGATCCCGCGATAACAGGGACATGATCTCTGTTTCGACAAGATGTGCCAAGGAAACCACCTCGCAATGTGTGCGGTAGCTGGTTGTAAAAAACGTTTCAAATAATGGTCGGGCTATGGCATGATGTCACGCTACGAAGAGTTGTCAGCAGATCAGATTTGTGGATTATTGTTCTCTCTATGATGGTATGTGCAATTTGTCTTGCAGAGCCGGACACGACTTAAGTGTTTGAAATTTACCTTGGAGTATTCGGAGATGGAACCTCCCTTGCAATGCCGAAGACAATCTGCGCGCCGGACTCATCGTCATTAAAGCCTGGTTCAGGGGCTACTGAGGGAGTCCTGGATAAGGGGGTGATAACCCGCAAGTATACGGGATAGTTGTAGCCTCTTTGGATAAGTAAGAGTGTCGAACCCAACGAGGAGCTAAAGGTAGACAAATATTCTCTCAAGTCCTATCGGCCACTGATACGACTCTACGCACGCTTGACGTTCGCTTTACCTAGAACAAGTATGAAACTAGAAGTACTTTGTAGGTGTTGTTGGATAGTTTTGCAAGAAAGTAAAGAACACGTAAATAAAAAGTAGGGGCTGTTTAGATAAAGATGCAATAAAGTAAATATAGCGAGTGTGGTAAAAGTGGTGGTAGGAGTTGTGGAATTGTCCCTGAGCAATTGACCACTTTACTAGACCGATAGCAAGTTTTATGTGGGAGAGGCCACTGCTAGCATGTCATCCCTGACTTGGAATTATATGCACTTATGATTGGAACTATTAGCAAGCATCCGCAATTACTAATGTTCGTTAAGGTAAAACCCAACCATAGCATTAAGATATATTGGTCCCCCTTCAATCCCGTATGCATCAATTTCTATGCTAGGTTGAAGCTTCTGTCACTCTAGCCCTCCAATACATAGTCCTATCAACATACAACTAACCCTATGGTGTGATCCACGCGCGTGCTCATATGATGGGCACCAAACGACAGCAACATAACCACAAGCAAATTAAATCAATCATAGCAATTCATCAACCACCAATAGGACAACGAAAATCTACTCAGACATCATAGGATGGCAACACATCATTGGAAAATAATATGAAGCATAAAGCACCATGTTAAAGTAGAGAGTACAGAGGGTTGTGGGAGAGTGGACCTCTGGATATAGATGGGGGAAGGTGATGGAGATGTTGGTGAAGACGATGGCGGTGTTGGTGAAGATCGCGGTGATGATGATGGCCCCCGGCGGCGTTCCGGCGGCACCGGAAGCAAGGGGAGAGAGCCCCCCTTCTTCTTCTTCTTCCTTGACCTCCTTCCTAGATGGGAGAAGGTTTTCCCCTATGGTCCTTGGCTCCCATGGCGTGGGAGGGGCGAGAGCCCCTCCGAGATTGGATCTATCTCTCTGTTTCTGTGTTTCTGTCCCTTCACCGTTTCCTTTATATCTGGAGATCCGTAACTCCGATTGGGGTGAATCTTTCGCCCAGATTTTCTCTCGTAAAATTAGCTTTCTTGCGGCAAAAGAAGGGCACCAACCGCCTTACGGGTGGCCCACGAGAGTCCAGGGCACGCCCAGGGGGGGAGGTGGCGCCCCCCCTGTCTGGTGGCCACCCCGGACACTGTTTCGCGTTGATTCTTCCTCCGGAAAATCCCAAATATTCCAAAATAATTCTTCGTCCATTTTTATCCCGTTTGGATTCTGTTTGATATTGGTTTTCTGCAAAACATAAAACATGCAGCAGACAGGAACATGCGTTGGGCACTGGATCAATATGTTAGTCCCAAAAATAATATAAAAAGTTGCCAAAAGTATATGAAAGTTGAAGAATATTGGCATGGAACAATCAAAAGTTATAGATACGACGGAGACGTATCAGCATCCCCGAGCTTAATTCCTGCTCGTCCTCGAGTAGGTAAATGATAAAAAAAGATAATTTTTGATGTGGAATGCTACCTAGCATAATCTTGATCATATGTCTAATCATGGCATGAATATTAAGGCACGAGTGATTCAAAGCAATAGTCTATCATTTGACATAAAAACAATAATACTTCAAGCATACCAACCAAGCAATTATGTCTTATCGAAATAACATAGCCAAAGAAAGCTCATCCCTACAAAATCATATAGTCTGGCTATGCTCCATCTTCGTCACACAAAATACTCCCATCATGCACAACCCCGATGACAAGCCGAGCAATTGGTTCATACTTTTTAACGCGCTTCAGCTTTTTCAACTCTTACGCAATACATGAGCGCAAGCCATGGACATAGCACTATGGTGGTATATAATATGATGGTGGAGGTTTATGTGGAGAAGACAAAAAGGTAGAAAGTCTCACATCGACGCGGCTAATCAACGGGCTATGGAGATGCCCATCAATTGATGTCAATGCGAGGAGCAGGGATTGTCATGCAACGGATGCACTAAGAGCTATAAGTGTATGAAAGCTCAAACTGGAAAGTAAGTGGGTGTGCATCCAACTTGCTTGCTCATGAAGACCCCGGGCGTTTGAGGAAGCCCATCATCGGAATATACAAGCCAAGTTCTATAATGAAAATTCCCACTAGTATACGAAAGTGAAAGCAGACTCTCTCTATGAAGAACATGGTGCTACTCTGAAGCACAAGTGTGGTAAAAGAATAGTAACATTGCCCCTTCTCTCTTTTCTCTCATTTTTTTCTTTTCTTTTTCTTTTTCTTTTTATTTTTTATTTCTTTCTTTATTTTTGGTGGGCTTCTTTGGTCTCTTTTTTTTATTTGGGCTTGTTTGGCCTCTTTTATTTTTCATAAAGTCCGGAGTCTCATCCCGACTTGTGGGGGAATCATAGTCTGCATCATCCTTTCCTCACTGGGGCAATGCTCTAATAATGATGATCATCACACTTTTATTTACTTACAACTCAATATTACAATGATATCTCGAACAAAGATATGACTCTATATGGATGCTTCCGGTGGTGTACCGGGATGTGCAATGATCTAGCATAGCAATGACATCAAAAACGGACAAGCCATGAAAACCTCATGCTAGCTATCTTTCGATCATGCAAAGCAATATGACAATAAATGCTCAAGTCATGTATATAATGATGATGGAAGTTGCATGGCAATATATCTCGGAATGGCTATGGAAATGCCATAATGGGTAGGTATGGTGGATGTTTTGAGGAAGATATAAGGACGCTTATGTGTGATAGAGTGTATCATATCACGGGGTTCGGATGCACCGGCGAAGTTTGCACCAACTCTCGAGGCGAGAAAGGGCAATGCAGGGTACCGTAGAGGCTAGCAAATTGCGGAAAGGTGAGAGTGCGTATAATCCATGGACTCACATTAGTCATAAAGAACTCATACACTTATTGCAAAATTCTACTTAGCCCTCGACGCAAAGTACTACTACGCATGCCCCTAGAGGGATAGATTGGTAGGAAAAGACCATCGCTCTTCCCCGACTGCCACTCATAAGGAAAGCAATCAAAGAGCACCTCATGCTCCAACTTCGTTACATAACGGTTCACCATACGTGCATGCTACGGGACTTGCAAACCTCAACAAAAGTAATTCTCAATTTCACAATTACTCAACTAGCACAACTCTAATATCACCACCTTTATATCACAAAACTATTGCAAGGAATCAAACATATCATATTCAGCGATCTACAAGTTTTATGTAGGATTTTATGACTAACAATGTGATTGACCAATTCTTGTCATCTCTCTAAAAGGATATAAGTGAAGCAAGAGAGTTTAAATCTTTCTACAAAATATATGCCCATGCTCTAACAAATATAAGTGAAGCAAAAGAGCATTCTACAAATGGCGGTTTTCTATGTGAAGAGAAACAGGCCATCCAAACTTCAAATGATATAAGTGAAGCATATGAAGCATTCTATAAAGCCACACTCAAAAGATATAAGTGAAGTGCAAAGAGAATTCTATAAATCAACCAAAGACTATCTCATACCAGCATGGTTCATAAAAGAAAAAACGTAAACTAAATGCAAAAGACACTCCAAGACTTGCACATAATGCATGAACAAAACGAATTCGAAAACATACCGATACTTGTTGAAGAAAGAGGGGATGCCTTCCGGGGCATCCCCAAGCTTAGACGCTTGAGTCTCGTTGAATATTTACTTGGGGTGCCTCGGGCATCCCCAAGCTTGAGCTCTTGCCTCTCTTCCTTTTGCTCATATCGAGACATCCTCGATTAGACACTACATCCTCACAAAACTTTAACAGAAAACTCGGTAAGATCCGTTAGTATAATAAAGCAAATCACCACTCTAAGTACTGTTGCAAACATATTCATATTTTGTTTTTGCATTGTGTCTACTGTAATATAGCTTTTCCATGGCTTAATCCACTGATACAAATTGCTAGATTCATCAAAACAAGCAAACTATGCATCAAAAACAGAATCTGTCAAAAAACAGAACAGTCTGTAGCAATCTGAAGATCCACCATACTTCTGGTATCCCAAAAATTCTACCAGAATTAGGAATAATAAAAAAGTTGTATATCAAGACAGTTCAAAAGGAATCAGAACCTATTGACGTTCCAGTTAAAAATGTAAAATCGCACACTACAGCCAAAGTTTCTGTCCTGCACCGTACAAACCAACAAGCATTGTAAACATCCTAAAGGCAAACCTTGGCACATTATTTTTATAATACAATGGAATTGTACAAGGGGATAATTATTTTTGTTGAAAAGTTTCTTTAATCAAGATGCACAAAGTTTCCGTGAGAATGAACAAAGTTCAAGGAGCTCTCCCACTTCAACAACGCTTGTCTCTCTCACTTTCACTTTCCTTTTTGAAAAATTTTAGGTTCCCCTCTTTATTTTTTTGTTTTTAAACTATATAAAAGCACTCAACAGAAATAAATGACTCTCTAAAACTTCCGGGTTGTCTCCCTGGCAGCGCTTTCTTTAAAGCCATTAAGCTAGGCATATAGTGCTTAAGTAATGAATCCACCCGGATCCCAAGGTATATCAAAGCCAATTTTAATTAACAATGATTTGTAATTTTGTAGTGAGCACAAAGTAACATATATCATGCAACAACGAAGTCTAACTCTCTTCCTATGCATCAGCATGTCATAAGAGAACAATTCATGCACACATAGTAAAGGCCAATGCATAGTATAAGCAGTTTCTTGCAATTCTAACGTATTGGAAACATAAAGAGGCGGAGATAGAATTCCTCTCTCATAATAATTGCAAGTAGGAGCAGCAAACACATGCATATTATATTCTTCAAAATCATCATGTGCAATGGTAAAAGGCAACCCATCAATATAATCCTTAATAAGCACAAACTTCTCCGATATAGTGTAGTAGGGAGAATTCAAAAAGATAATAGGACTATCATGCGTGGGTGCAATAGCAACAATTTCCTGTTTAACATAAGGAACTATAGCAAGTTCATATCCATAAGCATAATTCATATCAGCATCTTGGCCACAAGCATAGCAAGCATCATCAAAAGGGGATATTTCAAGAGAATCAACGGGGTCATAACAATCATCATAGCAATCATCATAGTAATCATCCTTCGGTAAGCATGAAGTGAGATTAAACAATGTATGAGTTGAAGAGTTACTCTCATTAGAAGGTGGGCACGGGTAGCTAATCCGCTCTTCCTCCTTTTGTTCTTCGCTCTCCTCATCATCTTTTTCATCCAATGAGCTCACTGTTTCATCAATTTCTTCTTCCATAGCTTCCTGCAAAATATTAGTCTCTTCTTGTACAGCGGAGAAGTCCTCAATATATTGTTTAACATAGGCATTAGAAGCATAATTATCATAACAATATTGAAATATGGCAAAAATTTTAGATTTGTAAAGAGTAGCATCATACTTTTCAATCAAAGAGGCAATCTCAAAAGCACCTTTAAAAGCAACAAATTCTTTAATTTGTTGAACATCATAGTAATTGTAAACACCCTTAGCATACGAAGATACGATTCCATTATCACTAAACAAGCATTGATAGGGTAGGTGTTTCTTAGGGTCTTCAGAATAACAAGTAAACTCATATATTTCACATAAATTCCAAGCATAGCATTGCAAACGTTGAATTTGATCCCATAATAGTTTCCCTTTTTCAGATATACGGTGTCGCACAAAAAAAGCATGCTCATCTAAAGATTTGCCCTCACCTAAACTAGTGGGGGTTTCAGCACGAGCACAAAGGGATCGAAGATGATCCATGTAAAAAGCTTCAGGAGTGTGATAGATTTTGAGTGGTTCTTCAACCACTCGTTCAGTAGGTACAACTAATTTTTTTTGGTATTTTGCATTTCCTACCCATAGCTAAAGATAGAAAACAACTAAGAACAGAAAATAAAAATTACTTAGTGATAAAGCAAACAAGCACACACGAGAATATTCACCCCACGCTATGACTCCCCGGCAACGGCGCCAGAAAAAGGTCTTGATAACCCGCAAGTATACGGGATAGTTGTAGCCTCTTTCGATAAGTAAGAGTGTCGAACCCAACAAGGAGCTAAAGGTAGAACAAATACTCTCTCAAGTCCTATCGGCCACTGATACGACTCTACGCACGCTTGACGTTCGCTTTACCTAGAACAAGTATGAAACTAGAAGTACTTTGTAGGTGTTGTTGGATAGTTTTGCAAGAAAGTAAAGAACGCGTAAATAAAAAGTAGGGGATGTTTAGATAAAGATGCAATAAAGTAAATATAGCGAGTTTGGGAAAAGTGGTGGTAGGAGTTGTGGAATTGACCCTAAGCAATTTACTACTTTACTAGACCGATAGCAAGTTTTATGTGGGAGAGGCCACTGCTAGCATGTCATCCCTGACTTGGAATTTTATGCACTTATGATTGGAACTATTAACAAGCATCCGCAACTACTAACGTTCATTAAGGTAACACCCAACCATAGTATTAAGATATATTGGTCCCCCTTCAATCCCGTATGCATCAATTTCTATGCTAGGTTGAAGCTTCTGTCATTCTAGCCCTCCAATACATAGTCCTATCAACATACAACTAACCCTATGGTGTGATCCACGTGCGCGCTCATATGATGGGCACCAAAGGAAAGCAACATAACCACAAGCAAATTAAATCAATCATAGCAATTCATCAACCACCAATAGGACAACGAAAATCTACTCGGACATCATCGGATGGCAACACATCATTGGAAAATAATATGAAGCATAAAGAACCATGTTCAAGTAGAGGGTACAATGGGTTGCGGGAGAGTGGACCGCTGGCTATAGATGGGGGAAGGTGATGGAGATGTTGGTGAAGATGACGGCGGTGTTGGTGAAGATCGCGGTGATGATGATGGCCCCCGGCGGCGTTCCGGCGCCACCGGAAGCAAGGGGGAGAGAGCCCCCCTTCTTCTTCTTCTTCTTCTTCCTTGACCTCCTCCCTAGATGGGAGAAGGGTTTCCCTCTGGTCCTTGGCTCCCATGGCGTGGGAGGGGCGAGAGCCCCTCCGAGATTGGATCTATCTCTCTGTTTCTGTGTTCTCTGTTTCTGCCCCTTCACCGTTTCCTTTATATCTGGAGATCCGTAATTCCGATTGGGGTGAATCTTTCGGCCAGATTTTTCTCGTACAATTAGTTTTCTTGCGGCAAAAGAATGGCATCAACCTCCTTACGGGTTGCCCACGCGAGTCTAGGGCGCACCCAGGGGGGAGGGCGCGCCCCCCTGTCTCGTGGCCACCCTGGACAGTGTTTCACGTTGATTCCAAAATATTCCAAAATAATTCTCTGTCCGTTTTTATCCCGTGTGGATTCCGTTTGATAATGGTTTTCTGTGAAAGATAAAACATGCAACAGACAGGAACTGGCAGTGGGCACTGGATCAATATGTTAGTCCCAAAAATAATATAAAAAGTTGCCAAAACTATATGAAAGTTGAAGAATATTGGCACGGAACAATCAAAAATTATAGATACGACGGAGACGTATCAGGGGGTATCCGGCAACCCGACTATATACTTTGGCCGGACTGATGGACTATGAAGATACAAGATTGAAGACTTCGTCCCGTGTCCGGATGGGACTCTCCTTTGCGTGGAAGGCAAGCTTGGCGATTCGGATGATAGATCTCCTTCTCTGTAACCGACTCTGTGTAACCCTAGCCCCTCCAGTATCTATATAAACCAGAGGGTTTAGCCTCTACGATCTCGTGGTAGATCAACTCTTGTAATACTCATATCATCAAGATCAATCAAGCAGGAAGTAGGGTATTACCTCCATCGAGAGGGCCCGAACCTGGGTAAAACATCGTGTCCCCTGCCTCCTGTTACCATCAGCCTTAGACGCACAGTTCGGGACCCCCTACCCGAGATCCGCCGGTTTTGACACCGACAGGGGCCACACCCCGGAGACGTGTGCCGCCTCTTCAGACATGCCACCACACCACCCCGCATGTATGAGGGCTCGATGCGACGCTCCGGTGGCATTGCTACACCCCAAGGCCCTCGTCCCGCCTAACCCTGGAGCGGTTGACCACGAGATCTAACCCTTTGACTTCCCATGGATGGGTTTTGACCAATGGACCTCTCCACCCGGTTGTGTTAGGTCACCCTAGAGGGAAACGTTTGTGAGCAACTTCCGGGGCAAGCCCACTGCAAAAACCCCTACGTGTAGACCTGATGCGTCCGTTTCCCTCCTCCAAGTGCCGGCGGCGGCGCCGTTCGTGAGGGGGTCCACACCCGGAGATGCGTGCCACCTCTTCAGACATGCCACAACACCACCCTGCATGTATGAGGGCCCGATGCGATGCTCCGGTGGCATTGCCACCCCCAGGGCCCCCGTCCTGCCTAACCCTGGAGCGGTTGACCACAAGATCTAGCCCTTTGACTTTCCACGGAAGGGCTTTGACCAGTGGACCTCTCCACCGGTTGTGTTAGATCAGCCAGAGGGACACCTGGGAGAAACATCCGGGCCAAACCCACAACTACATCACCTCCGTGTAGACCCGACGCGTCTGTTTCCCCCCTCCAGGTGCCAGCGGCGGCGCCGTCCATGAGGGAGGGGGGCACCCCAGAGACGCGTGCCGCCTCTTCAGACATGCCACCACACCATCTGGTTGTGGTAGGTCATCCCATCTAAACACTTGGGAGCAATGTCCCCTCCATATAGACCCGATGCGGCTGTTTCCCCCTCCCCTCTCCACGTGTCGGCCGCCGGTGGCGGTGCCGTCCGTGAGGGGGGCACACCCCTTCGTATACAATCGAAAAGTAAGGTATTTATGCTTATATTAACACATGCTAGATGTAAGTTTATTAAATAATACGTAAAAGAAAAAAAATTATATGAGATGGAAAAAGAATGTATGCCGACGGCAAAGCCATCGACATAGATGAGGCCAGGGGCATATGGCCGATGCACCGTGGATCAGTGATGTTGCATCTATGACGATGGTAGCCGTCGGCATATGGGGTGGTCGGTGCGCCCCGGATCAACGATGTGGCAACCGCATCTATGCCGACGACCGCCCGTCTCGGCTGTCGGCATAGATCCGATGCCGTTAGCTGCATGTCACGGGCGGCCCGCCGGGCCTGCATCTATGTCAACGGCTAAGCTGTGCCGACGGCGGCCGTAGGCGTTGGCTGGGTCTAAGCCGACGGCAAATTAGTGCCGACGGTGGCCGTCGGCATAGCTCTGGATAGCCTGACGGCCGCTGTATGCCGACGGCCTGGGTCCGGTTGTAGGCATATCCAGGAGTAGGCCGATGGTGGCCGTCAGCACCGGCCCCTCTTCCGGTAGTGATTGGCACTAACTTGTATAGCACACAGTTTCCCTTCCCAATGCACTCGTAATGCATAGATAGTCCCTCCTAATCATTTTTTGTTCGTTTTTTGTCAAGATTCAGATCGAATTTTTGACACCAAAGACACGTATGCTGTTATTTTCCAGGAATCTAGCTTCATGTAAGCATGCAAAGTGATTTTTATCATCCAATTTGAACAATTGCAGAAAAAATTAATCCTCTCCACTTGAAGGTAGGTGATGCGATAGGCAGGTGTTCAAAGAAATAAGAAACAATACGTCCCTAAAACCCGAGGAAGGTGGCTCCCAGGCCCGCTCCCGCGACCCGCCTCTGCCCCCGAAACCCTTGCGGCCGCCACCTTCCCCTGCCCGTCTCCTACGGGATCCAGCCACCCTCACCGGCGCGCGGCCCGGATCCGCCCACATTCCCCCTCCCTTCCTCCCCCACCCATCCTTCCGCCCTCGCGCCGCCTCCCCGGGAGGCGGCCGGGGCGGCCCCCGCGCCTCTGCTCTCGACTTCCCCCCTCATACTCTCCCCTGCCGTCGCTGGTGTGCGCCCCCGGATCCGTCCTGGGAGGTGCCGGCGGTGGCAGGATCTCCTCTCCCCGCGCGCGCGTCCCCCTGGCCCTGGGCAGGGGGTGATGGCGGTGTCGCTCGGCTTGGCGACGGTCCAGTGACCCGGCGGGGTGGCTGGCGGCGGACGTGGTGGCGGCACTGCTCCTTATCGGCGGGGCGGCGTGGTGGTGCTGGGTGGCCGACGTCGCGCCCCCGGCCCAGATCTGGGCCCGGTGGGACCCATCTGGGTCCTAGCGGGCCGGCCCCTCGACGTGGCCTCGTTGTCTACGGCGCTGTGAGGAGGAGGAGCGGTTAGGATATGGGGCGTCGGCGCCGATGGCGTGCCGGCAACAACACGAAGGCGGGAGCTTTACGGGCCCACGAGGGCTCGGCCGGGCCTGTGGGCCCACGGGCCTGGTGTGCTCCTGCTATTGCGTCCGGACGGCTACAGTCACTGACGGTGGAGGTGGGGCCCTCCCGCGTGCCAACGGTGCTGATGCCCTAGTCCAGGCTCTAATTCTTCGCCGCGCTGTCCTCACTTCGCGGTGCCGTGGTGAGACAGCGTGGGGCCTCATGACCGCGTTGGCGTGGGGTGGTGGTTGGTTTGGTGGCTGGATCCGGAGCGCCCCAGGTGCGGGTTGGGATCGGGGGAAACCCCTGTCGGCGTGGCCGACACCGGCGCGGTGGCGCCTGTGGGTGCCACCTGACCTTCCGGGAGGGCGTCGGGGGCTACCCTTCCTCTCGCCTCGTCATGTACTGGGGGAAACCCTTGGCAGCAGCGTCGTCATCGTCGCGATCCTTCTAGAAGGTGTTGATAGGTGCCGGCGCTTCGGAGTCTTGGAGCCAGTGGCGAAGCCACGTTGAGAGGAGTGTGGTCATTTGACCACACAGGTTTTTGGCAAATCCTTTATACACAAGTAGAAATCATGCAAAAAAATCATAAAATTGGTGAAAACACATGTACTTGACATCACAGATTTGAAATGACATCATAGACTTCTGATCCTGGCACCGCCACTGCTTGGAGCCTAGTGGAAGATCCCGGTGGGCACAGCGATCGCGTGGCTTCTTTGATTTTGTTGATCGGCCGTTGTCGGCATTTGTTTCTTTTGCTCTTTCTCTGTTGTTTCTTTTGGTCGTATCTGTGCTGCTTTCACCCCAGCACCTATCCATGTATGGCTCGGTTGGTTGCTTTGTATACAAAGCGGGGGTAAACCCTTGTTCGGTAAGGTAGGTGATGCACACAGATTTCTTCTTACCTTGCAAGCACCGTTGGATGAAGAGAGTAGGCATGATCATGGACAAACGCAGTGAGTGCTCAACCAATCTGTACATACGCTGCACTTTACGCCCCGTGCAGCTGCCATCCTTATCTTGCCTCTCCTTGATCTGGCACCCCACAGGGCCGTCTTGCCTCGATCTTCCAGGAGAGGAGGACATTGTTTATTTGCGTAGGACTGTCGGGGGATAATTCGATCGAGTGGGAGTTGTTACATGGAAGAGGAGCTAGCAGCTGGGCGATCGTTTGGCTAGGTGACGAGGAAGAAATTGATACGGCCGGTCGTTGTACGGGAGCACGGCCAGAGATGGAGTTCGATAAGGTCTGCACCCAAATCAGAAGGTTTGGCCACCCTTAACAATATCCTCATCGGATATAACTTGGGGAAGGCGAAGGCGTACCCCCTACTATATAAGCTCGGCCACCCACGCCCCAAACAAATCACAACCAACCTTCCTCAAGTCGTTTGTTCCCACGAGCAATCGAGTTGTGTTCCCGGTGATCGATCGATCCATCTTGCTGAGCATCATGGTTTCCGCCGACGTGGCCCGCAACATCGTCGGCATCATTGGCAATGTCATCTCCTTTGGACTCTTCCTCTCCCCTGTGTAAGCCCTTTCCTCCTCTTCTCGGCTATGTATTCATGGATGGAAGGTGGTTGCTAGGGCATGAATGTGACGCTCGTTTTCTGCTTGTGCGTACGCAGGCCGATGTTCTGGCGTATCTGCAAGGCCAAGAACGTGGAGGAGTTCAAGCCGGACCCCTACCTGGCGACGCTCATGAACTGCCTGCTCTTGTTCTTCTACGGGCTCCCTATCGTCCACCCCAACAGCACCCTCGTCCTCACCATCAACGGCATCGACCTCGTCATCGAGGGCGCCTACATCATCATCTTCATCATCTACGCGACCAAGAACACAAGGGTACGTACGTGCAACCCTCCTAGTGCCCCCTCATCCGGCCTACTGTCTCTTTTCGCCATTAGTTTCTGTACAGAAGATCCTCCTGCATGCCCCTAACCCATGCTATCCGTCTATGCTTTGCGTGCAGTGGAAGATGCTCGGCGTGCTCGCCATCCAGGCGGCGTTCATGGCTGCCGTGGTGGCCGGTGTGCTCGTCGGCGCCCACACCCACGAGAAGCGCTCGATGATCGTAGGCATCCTTTGCGTCATCTTCGGCTCCATCATGTACGCCTCCCCGCTCACCATCATGGTACGTAGCCCACCCCAACTTATGGATCGTCGACCCGTGATCTTTGGTAACTGCTTTAACTTGTTAGTTCAAGTGGCTAATTAATCTGCGTTGTGCACGTATGCTGTTGTAATGATACGTTGTCGAGAAAAATACCTGCCTATAATTTATTTTTAAAGTTCTAATAGATGCTTTTGACAGACCTCAATTTGTTAAGTAGTACACCTTGTTTGTTGTTGATTCTGCTTGAAAATCTATGTCCATCTAAAAAATGCACTCACCTTTCATGTTTTAATGTTCGTGCCAAAACCCTGTTAAAAAAAAGTCCGAATTGAGTTATTCACCTCTCATGCACCCAAGTTCTTCTACAATATGCTACATCATATATTTTTAATCAAAAAGGCCTAAGGTTTATTTCTATCTCAAAGGTAAACTTCCTTTATAGGGCGAATTACTAGATCAGGCTAATTGTTAATGACTGATGCTTTTACCAACTAACGAGTGTACTAAATGCTAATATAACTAAAAAAAATTAAGATGAAAGTAGTAATATTGTACTGCTTATTTGCAGGGTAAAGTGATCGGGACCAAGAGTGTGGAGTACATGCCATTCTTCCTGTCGCTGGTAAACTTCCTCAACAGTCTCTGCTGGATGGGCTATGCGCTAATCAAGTTTGACATCTACATCACGGTATGTACATACACATTGGATAAAAAAAGTCACAAACCCATCCAGACTTACAATCAAGAATTCCTCAGCACGGTTCGATCTAACTGTTATGTCCTCTTTAAATTCTGTGCAGATCCCCAATGCCCTCGGTACAATCTTCGGCCTCATCCAGCTGATCCTTTACGGGTACTACTACAGATCTACCCCCAAGAAGGGCAAGAATGTCGAGCTGCCCACCGTCCTCACCAAAAACGCCGTTACCAGCGGCAACGTCTCCGTCACCATAGAGAAATAAGCTTTGCTTCGTTTTTAGCCCTAAAGATTTTGAGTAGTTAATACGGGATGATACTTCAACAGGTCTGATGTTAATTAGTTGTACTTTTTGTTAGCTAGTAGAGTCTGAGATTGCCTTTAATTTTGTGAACCATTGTTGTCTGTCCGAGACTACAGTGCAAATTGCAAGTGTATATAAATACCAATGCAGCTGAGTTATCCCAGAGATATATTATGACACCATGTATGCTTGCCTGTTTTCAATCTGCTCTTATGTGATGATACAATTGATTTATTAATTACAGTGTGTGGTGGCTTTGTTAAATTATTTTATTCAATATCCACGATGTGTTTGTATTATGTTTCGGGCAAGGTCCTCTTTTGTTTTCTGCACAAAAACACCCAAAGGGCGTCTTATTGCTGATGCAACTTGAACCTGGTGTAAGCGAAAACGAGAGACAGACTTAACCTAATTACCGGTTCAGTTGGATGGCTCCTGCTCTTTTCCCGTCAGGCTGCCTTGTTAATTATCACATCGACCTTTTTTCGCGGGGAAGTATGAAGCTCTGAGTCCATGCTAGAAATATTTTTCTGAATCTTGTAACATGTTAATTGTTTGTCATATACTTCCTCCGTTCTTAAATATTTGTCTTTCTAGAGATTTCAATAAGTGATTACATACGGGGCGAAATGAGTGAATCTACACTCTAAAATAAGTCTACATACATCTGTATGTTGTGTCCATTTGAAATGCCTAGAAAGACAAATATTTCGGAACAGAGGGAGTATATTTCATTAGTGTGTTTGATCGCATGGTGTCTACTATATAGACACACATTTTTTCGTCAAGAAAAATGAGTTGAGTATAGGAAGAGCTATGCTCAAATTAGATAGCCCACGAACTTGTGGCTGTAACTATAAGAACCCAGACCTTTCCATTAAGGGAAATAAAATAAAATCCAACTTGAAGCAACATCCAAACAAGCAGCCCAGGCTAGCTAAACACATCCACGCTAGACCACAGACCGTGTTTTAATATCCAAAGAGCAAGGTTTTTTTATCAATTTATTTTCTTTGTATTCGAATGATCTAGAGTCATCTAGCGATCATTACTATATGAATCTAATTAGATTTTGTTTGATCAATGATCACTTATAATTTGTTAGGCTTTGTTCCTGAATCATCATCATGTCTACTAGAATTAGGAAACATGATTCTGGTTCTGCAAAACAAAGAGTGGCAGTTGAGGCTCAAACTCAAACGAGTGCCCTCGATAGATATTTAGTGAGAGACTCCCAACTTGATTATGAAAATCACACTGCAGATGTTAATGCTGCTGATGGTGGTGATGATAATACAATAGGAGGTTGAGGCTCATGATGCAGAAATTGATGTCTTGGAGATGATATAGTACGGAGATATGATTGAAGGTTATATTCAAAGAAATACTAGACGGATGGTCCTTTTTGGTAGAACATGAGGTTCGTTCATTGCTTTGCGACCACATTACCATTTTAGCATAATATTTGATATATGCCTAAATAAGGTACAAATAAAACAGACTTGAAATTATATAGTAAAGTGACAGTATGGTCGCATTAATTCTTCTGTCATGTGAATTGTTCAATGTTTTGGGTCAGATTTTGGTTTCTACCCTAGGCCCCAAAGTTTTGGAGATGGCCCTGCTAAATAACCGCTGAATCCAGACGAAGACCGATAGCCTTAAGTGAGTTGGTTTCTGGCCCCGCAGAGCTCCAAATAATTCATTTGCCACCTGTTCAAAGAGGCTTACTACCGTGCAACATATATTTGTTGACCTCCTTTCTCTACAAAAACAACCAATAGTGAAAAAAGGGAGTTCTCTCGGCAGATGCGAAGGAGACACATGCATCGGAGGGTCCCTTCCGCCCATACCGAAACCACCGCCTTTCACATGAAGTACCTGAGCGCTTTCACGGATTCTACCCAACTTTTGGCAGGGTATGTGGGGCCCCACCCCGATACCCCACGCCAAAAATTAACAAAATCTAACACCGAATTCACGTTGCGTCACGTCCGGGCAATATTTTAGGGTTTTTCGGCCTGAAAAATCATAGAAAATGCAAACATCGTTGAAACGTGAAAAAATTGTGTGCGTTCTTGCCATGATCATTGTAGCCCGGGAAAAAATGTGAGCCCTCTCAGCGGATGCGAAGGAGACACATGCATCAGAGGGTCCCTTCCGTCCATACCCAAACCACCACCTTCCACATGAAGTACCTGAGTGCTTTCATGGAATCTACCCAACTTTTGGCAGAGCGTGTGGGGCCCCACCCCGGTGCCCCACGCTAAAAATGAACGAAATCCGACACCGAACGCATGTTGCGTCACGTCCGGGCAGTATTTTATGGGTTTTCAGCCCAAAAAATCGTAGAAAATGCAAACAGCGTCGAAACGTGAAAATATTTGGCGTGCGTGCTTGCCATGGTCATTG
>NC_041393.1:79493511-79534397 GCF_002162155.2 Triticum dicoccoides
CTCGGCGGATGCGAAGGAGACACATGCATCGGAGGGTCCCTTCCACCCATACCGAAACCACCGCCATCCACATGAAGTACCTGAACGCTTTCACGGAATCTACCTAACTTTTGGCAGGGCGTGTGGGGCCCCACCCCAGTACCCAATGCAAAAAATGAACGAAATCCGACACTGAACGCATGGTGCGTCAAGTCCTGGCAGTATTTTAGGGGTTTTCGGCCCAGAAAATCATAGAAAATGCAAACAGCGTTGAAACACGATTTTTTTTGGCATGCGTGCTTGCCATGGTCATTGTAGCCCAAGAAAAAAAAAGTGAGCCCTCTCGGCGGATGCGAAGGAGACTGATACGTCTTCGTCGTATCTATAATTTTTGATTGTTCCATGCCAATATTCTACAACTTTCATATACTTTTGGCAACTTTTTATATTATTTTTGGGACTAACATTTTGATCCAGTGCCTAGTGCCAGTTCCTGTTTGTTGCATGTTTTATGTTTCGCAGAAACCCCATATCAAACGTAGTCCAAACAGGATAAAAACATACAGAGAATATTTTTGGAATATTTATGATTTTTGGGAAGAAGAATCAACGCGAGAGGGTGCCCGAAGGCGGTTGCTGCTCTTCTTTTGCCGCAAGAAAGCTAATTTCTGGAAAAAAAATCATGGCGAAGGTTTCAATCCAATTGGAGTTACGGATCTCCGGATATATAAGAAACGGTGAAAGGGCATAATCCGAGAATGCAGAAACAGAGAGAGACAGATCCAATCTCGGAGGGGCTCTCGCCCCTCCCACGCCATGGAGACCATGGACCAGAGGGGAAACCCTTCTCCCATCTAGGGAGAAGGTCAAGGAAGAAGAAGAAGAAGGGGGGGTTCTCTCCCCCTCGCTTCTGGTGGCACCGGAACGCCGCCGGGGGCCATCATCATCACCGCGATCTACACCAACACCTCCATCTTCTTCACCAACATTCCATCACCTTCCCCCATCTATATTCAGCGGTCCACTCTCCCGCAACCCGTTGTACCCTCTACTTGAACATGGTGCTTTATGCTTCATATTATTATCTAATGATATGTTGCCATCCTATGATGTCTGAGTAGATTTTCGTTGTCCTATCGGTAATTGGTGAATTGCTATGATTGGTTTAATTTTCTTGTGGTTATGTTTCTGTCCTATGGTGCTCTCCGTGTCGCGCAAGCGTGAGGTATTCCCGCTGTAGGGTGTTGCAATATGTTCATGGTTTGCTTATTGTCTGCGTTGCGTGAGTGGCTGAAACACAAACACGGATAAGTGGGTCATGGCGTATGGGAATAAAGAGGATTTGATACTTTAATGCTATGGTTGGGTTTTACCTTAATGATCTTTAGTAGTTGCGGATGCTTGCTAGAGTTCCAATCATAAGTGCATATGATCCAAGAAGAGAAAGTATGTTAGCTTATGCCTCTCCCACATAAAACTTGCTATCGGTCTAGTAAAGTAGTCAATTGCTTAGACACAATTTAACAACTCCTACCACCACTTTTCCACACTTGCTATACTAACTTTATTGCTTATTTATCTAAACAGCCCCTAGTTTATATTTACATGCTCTTTATTATCTTGCAAACCTATCCAAGAACACCTACAAAGTACTTCTAGTTTCATACTTGTTCTAGGTAAAGCGAACGTTAAGCGTGCGTAGAGTTGTATCGGTGGTCGATAGAACTTGAGGGAATATTTGTTCTACCTTTAGCTCCTCGTTGGGTTCAACACTCTTACTTATCGAAAGAGGCTACAATTGATCCCCTATACTTGTGGGTTATCAAGACCTTTTTCTGGTACCGTTGCCGGGGAGTCATAGCATGGGGTGAATATTCTCGTGTGTGCTTGTTTGCTTTATCACTAAGTAATTTTTATTTGTTGTTCTTAGTTGTTTCCTATCTTTAGTTATGGGTAGGAAACGCAAATTACCAAAAAAATTAGTTGTACCTACTACACCAATGGTTGAAGAACCATTCAAAATCTATCACACTCCTTAAGCTTTTTACTTGGATCATCTTCGATCCCTATGTGCTCGTGCTGAAACCCCAACTAGCTTAGTTGAGGGCAAATCTTTAGATGAGAATGCTTGTTATGTGCGACACCGCATATCTGAAAAAGGGAAACTTTTACTGGATCAAATTCATCGTTTGCAATGCTATGCTTGGAATATATGTGAAATATATGATGTTACTTGTTGTTCTGAAAACCCTAAGAAACACCTTCCCTACCAATGTGAGTTTAGTGATAATGGAATCACATCTTCGTATGCTAAGGTGTTTATAATTACTATCATGTTCAACAAATTGAAGAATTTGTTGCTTTTAAGGGTGCTTATGAAATTGCTTCTTTGATTGAAAAGTATGATGCTACTCTCTACAAATCTGGAAATTTTGCCATACTTAAATATTTTTATGATAAATATGCTTCTAATGCCTATGTTAAACCATATATTGAGGACTCCTCCGGTGTCCAAGAAGAGACCAATATTTTGCAGGAGTCTATGGAAGAAGAAATTGATGAAACTATGAGCTTATTGGATGAAAAAGATGATGAGGAGAGCGAAGAACAAAAGGTGGAAGAGCGGATTAGCTACCCGTGCCCACCTTCCAATGAGAGTAACTCTTCAACTCATACATTGTTTAATTTCCCTTCGTGCTTACCGAAGGATGGTTGCTATGATGATTGTTATGATCCCGTTGATTCTTTTGAAATACCCCTTTTTGATGATGCTTGCTATGATTGTGGCCATGATGCCAATATGAATTATGCTTATGGAGATGAACTTGCTATAGTCCCTTATGTTAAACATGAAATTGTTGCTATTGCACCCACGCATGATAGTCCTATTATCTTTTTGAATTCTCCCTACTACACTATATCGGAGAAGTTTGCCCTTATTAAGGATTATATTGATGGGTTGCCTTTTACTGGTGCACATGATGATTTGGATAGATATAATATGCATGTGCTTGCTGCTCCTACTTGCAATTATTATGAGAGAGGAACTATATCTCCACCTCTCTATGTTTCCCACACGATGAAATTGCAAGAAACTGTTTATACTATGCATCGGCCTTTACTATGTGTGCATGAATTGTTCTTTTGTGACATGCCGATGCATAGGAAGAGAGTTAGACTTCGTTGTTGCATGCTATATGTTACTTTGTGCTCACTACTAAATTACAAATCATTGTTAATTAAAATTGGCTTTGATATACCTTGGGATCCGGGTGGATCCATTACTTGGCACTATATGCCTAGCTTAATGGCTTTAAAGAAAGCGCTGCCAGGGAGACAATCCGGAAGTTTTAGAGAGTCATTTACTTCTGTTGTGTGCTTTTGTAAAGTTTAAAAACAAAATAAAAAATAAAGAGGGGAACCCAAAACTTTTCAAAAAGGAAAGTGAAAGTGAGAAAAGACAAGTATTGTTGAAGTGGGGGAGCTTCTTGAACTTTGTTCATGCTCACGGAAACTGTGTGAATCTTAATTACAGAAACTTTTCATCAAAAATAATTACACCCCTGTACAATTCCATTTTATTATAAAAATAATGTGCTAAGGTTTGCCTTTAGGATGTTTACAATGCTTGTTGGTTTGTGCGGTGCAGGACAAAAACCTAGGCTGTAGTGTGCGATTTTACATTTTTTACTGGAACGTCAAACGGTTCTGAAACTCTTTTCACTGTCTTGCTATACAAATTATTTATTTTTCCTAATTCTGGCAGAATGTTTGGGGTACCAAAAGTATGGTGAATTTTCAGATTACTACAGACTGTCCTGTTTAAGACAGATTCTGTTTTTGATGCATAGTTTGCTTGTTTTGTTGAAACTATCAATTTCTATCAGTGGATTAAGGCATGGAAAAGTTAAATTACAGTATAAACAATGCAAAAACTAGATTTGAATTGGTTTGCAACAGTCTTAGAGTAGTGATTTGCTTTATTATATTAACAGATCTTACCGAGTTTTCTGTTGAAGTTTTGTGTGGATGAAGTGTTTGATCGAGGAGGTCTCGATATGGGGAAAAGGAAGAGAGGCAAGATCTCAAGCTTGGGGATTCCCAAGGCAACCCAAGTAAATATTCAAGGAGACTCAAGCGTCTAAGCTTGGGGATGCCCCGGAAGGCATCCCCTCTTTCTTCAACAAGTATTGATATGTTTTCAGATTTGCTTCGTTCATGCGATATGTGCAAGTCTTGGAGCGTCTTTTGCATTTAGTTTTCACTTTTATTTTATGCACCATGCTGGTATGAGATAGTCCATGGTTGATTTATAGAATTCTCATTTCACTTCACTTAAATCTTTTGAGTACGACTTTATAGAATGCTTCATGTGCTTCACTTATACCATTTGAAGTTCGGATTGCCTGTTTCTCTTCATATAGAAAACCACCATTTGTAGAATGCTCTTTTGCTTCACTTAAATTTGTTAGAGCATGGGCATATCTTTTGTAGAAAGAATTAAGCTCTCTTGCTTCACTTATATCTATTTAGAGAGATGACAGGAATTGGTCATTCACATGGTTAGTCATAAAATCCTACATAAAACTTGTAGATCACTGAATATGATATGTTTGATTCCTTGCAATAGTTTTGTGATATAAAGGTGGTGATATTAGAGTTATGCTAGTGAGTGATTGTGTATTAGTAGAAATACTTGTGTTGAGGTTTGTGACTCCCGAAGCATGCACGTATAGTGAACCGTTATGTGATGAAGTCGGAGCATGATTTATTTTTTGATTGTCATCCTTTGTGTGGAGATCAGGATCGCGCGATGGTTAACTCCTACCAACCCTTACCCTAGGAGCATGCATGTAGTACTTTGTTTTGATGGCTAATAAATTTTTGCAATAAGTATGTGAGTTCATTATGACTAATGTTGAGTCCATGGATTATACGCACTCTCACCCTTCCATCATTGCTAGCCTCTTCGGTACCGTGCATTGCCCTTTCTCACCTCGAGAGTTGGTGCAAACTTCGCCGGTGCATCCAAACCCCGTGATATGATACGATCTGTCACACATAAGCCTCCTTATATCTTCCTCAAAACAGCCACCATACCTACCTATTATGGCATTTCCATAGCCATTTCGAGATATATTGCCATGCAACTTTCATCATCATCATATACATGACTTGAGCATTCATTGTCATATTGCTTTGCATGATCGTAAGATAGCTAGCATGATGTTTTCATGGCTTGTCCATTTTTTGATGTCATTGCTATGCTAGATCATTGCACATCCCGATACACCGCCGGAGGCATTCATATAGAGTCATATCTTTGTTCTAGATATCGAGTTGTAATATTGAGTTGTAAGTAAATAAAAGTGTGATGATCATCATTATTAGAGCATTGCCCCTGTGAGGAAAGGATGATAGAAACTATGATTCCCCCACAAGTCGGGATGAGACTCCTGACTTTATGAAAAATAAAAGAGGCCAAAGAAGCCCAAATAAAAAAGAGGCCAAAGAAGCCCATCAAAAAAATAGAAAAAATAAAAAATAAAAAATAATGAGAGAAAAATAGAGAAGGGGCAATGTTACTATCCTTTTACCACACTCGTGCTTCAGAGTAGCACCATGTTCTCCATATAGAGAGTCTCTTGAATTATCACTTTCATATACTAGTGGGAATTTTCATTATACAACTTGGCTCGTATATTCTGATGATGGGCTTCCTCAAATGCCCGAGGTCTTCATGAGCAAGCAAGTTGGATGCACACCCACTTAGTTTCAGTTTGAGCTTTCATATACTTATACCTCTAGTGCATCCGTTGCATGGCAATCCCTACTCCTCGCATTGACATCAATTGATGGGCATCTCCATAGCCCGTTGATTAGCTGCGTCAATGTGAGACTTTCTACTTTTTGTCTTCTCCACATCACCCCCACCATCATATTCTATTCCACCTATAGTGCTATATCCATGGCTCACACTCATGTATTGCGTGAAAGTTGAAAAAGTTTGAGAATACTAAAGTATGAAACAATTTCTTGGCAAAAACCGAGGTTGTGCATGATTTAAATACTTTGTGTGGTGAAGATGGAGCATAGCCAGACTATATGATTTTGTAGGGATAACTTTCTTTGGCCATGTTATTTTGAAAAGACATTATTGTTTTATTAGTACGCTTGAAGTATTATTGTTTTTATGTCAAATGAGAGACTATTGCTTTGAATCACTCGTGTCTTAATATTCATGCCATGATTAGATATATGATCAAGATTATGCTAGGTAGCATTCCACATCAAAAATTATCTTTTTTATCATTTACCTACTCAAAGGCGAGCATGAATTAAGCTTGGGGATGCTGATACGTCTCCGTCGTATCTATAATTTTTTATTGTTCCATGCCAATATTCTACAACTTTCATATACTTTTGGCAACTTTTTATATTATTTTTGGGACTAACATATTGATCCAGTGCCCAGTGCCAGTTCCTATTTGTTGCATGTTTTATGTTTCGCAGAAACCCCATATCAAATGGAGTCCAAACGGGATAAAAACGGACGGAGAATATTTTTGGAATATTTATGATTTTTGTGAAGAAGAATCAACGCGAGACGGTGCCTGAGGGGGCCACGAGGTAGGGGTCGCTCCCCTAACCCTCATGGGCACCCCGTAAGTCAGTTGCTGCTCTTCTTTTGCCGCAAGAAAGCTAATTTCTGGAAAAAATCGTGTCAAAGGTTTCAATCCAATCGGGGTTACGGATGTCCAGATATATAAGAAACAGTGAAAGGGCAGAATCTGAGAACGCTGAAACAGAGAGAGACAGAGAGACAGATCCAATCTCGGAGGGGCTCTCGCCCCTCCCATGCCATGGAGACCATGGACCAGAGGGGGAACCCTTCTCCCATCTAGAGAGCCGGTCAAGGAAGAAGAAGAAGAAGGGGGGCTCTCTCCCCCTCACTTCCGGTGGCGCCTGAACGCCGCCGGGGGCCATCATCATCACCGTGATCTACACCAACACCTTCATCATCTTCACCAACATCTCCATCACCTTCCCCCATCTATATTCAGCGGTCCACTCTCCCGCAACCCATTGTACCCTCTACTTGAACATGGTGCTTTCTGCTTCATATTATTATCCAATGATGCGTTGCCATCCTATGATGTCTGAGTAGATTTTCGTTGTCCTATCGGTAATTGGTGAATTGCTATGATTGGTTTAATTTGCTTGTGGTTATGTTGCTGTCCTATGATTCTCTCTGTATCGCGCAAGCGTGAGGGATTCCTGCTGTAGGGTGTTGCAATATGTTCATGTTTGCTTATTTTCTGTGTTGCGTGAGTGACTGAAACACAAAAACAGATAAGTGGGTCATGGCGTATGGGAATAAAGAAGACTTGATACTATAATGCTACAGTTGGGTTTTATCTTAATGATCTTTAGTAGTTGTGGATGCTTGCTAGAGTTCCAATCATAAGTGCATATGATCCAAGAAGAGAAAGTATGTAGCTTATGCCTCTCCCACATAAAACTTGCTATCGGTCTAGTAAAGTAGTCAATTGCTTCGGGACAATTTCACAACTCCTACCACTACTTTTCCACACTCGCTATACTAAGTTTATTGCTTCTTTATCTAAACAGCCCCAATTTTATATTTACGTTCTCTTTATTATCTTGCAAACCTATCCAACAACACCTACAAAGTACTTCTAGTTTCATCCTTGTTCTAGGTAAAGCGAACGTTAAGCGTGCGTAGAGTTGTATCGGTGGTTGATAGAACTTGAAAGAATATTTGTTCTACCTTTAGCTCCTCGTTGGGTTCGACACTCTTCCTTATCGAAAGAGGCTACAATTGATCCACTATACTTGTGGGTTATCAGAGACACATGCATCAGAGGGTCGCTTCCGCCCATATCGAAACCACCGCCTTCCAGATTAAGTACCCGAGCACTTTCACGGAAACTACCAAACTCTAGGCTGGGCGTGTGGGGCCCCACCCCGGTACCCCACACTAAAAATGAATGAAATCTGACACCGAATGCCCGTTGCGTCACATCCGAGCTGTATTTTAGGGTTTTTTCGCACGGAAAATCATAGAAAATGCAAACAGTGTCGAAACGCGAAAAAATTGGCGTGCGTGCTTGCCATGCTCATCATAGCCCAGGAATGTTTTTAGCCCTTTCGGCATATGCGAAGGAGAAAATTTTATCAGAATGGTCCATTCCCAAGGAGAAAATCTTTTTGAAGAAGATGCACTAACAGTAGCAACCTTCGCTAATTTGGAACCGGAGAAGACTCCTACTGACCCTACATGCCCTCCAAATAGAATACATTGAAGCCATACACTTATTAAAATTGCACTACAAAATTATATAAACTAGTTAACGCCGACGTGTAGTGGTATGGGACTAAAGAAACGCACGATCGATGGTCAAATCTAGCCGCGGGCACGATTGCGAAGTGATCACCGCGGGCCCGACGCCATTAATATCTCCAGGCGCCATCGCTAACCAAGGGAATATTCCCGTCGATCGCGGACATCAAGGCCATTCACGTCATGCATGTAGTTTTTTCCCACAGGTGATGACGACGCGCCCGATCTGCCGCCCTGGAGCAGTGTCTTCTACAAAGCCGGTGATATTGAAAAAGATGAAGAGAATGAGTATGGTGATAATAGTGAATCTAGAAACTATGGTGGAGACCCTTGTAAAGAATGGGTGTATCATCCTGATATGAACGATTTGAAAATGCCAGCAAAAAAGAATGTGCAAGTGGATGATGAAGATGATGTTAATGATTCCGAAGAAAAGAGACCTTCTTATAACACACCTAAATATTGGGATAGTTTCAAGGGTGATAAAGATGATCCTATCAAAGGTCCTGAGGTATCAGATGAGAAATCCGTTACATCTTTAGGAACAGATGAAATCGCATCACGTGGATCAGTTGGTTCTATTGGAGAAGATGAGGTTCCAGAGGAGGTTGTTGGGAAACTGAAGCGCAAGGTATCAAACCTTGTGAAGTCTTCTTATGTGGTTACTAAACCGACGAAGCGTGCAAAACGTTCTGCAAAAGCAAGTGAGTTTTATAAATTTTCAGCTTGTTCAAATTGTTATCGCGTTGAACTTAGTACGTATCATTGATTTAGTAGCATATTAGAGTTATGTGCTGCAGAACTATTCGAGAGAATTCTTTCAAAGTTCTAGTGATGAATACGATGTGGTGAAAGCGTCTGTTAAGTTTGTCCGTGCTTATGAGCACTCACGAAAACATAGAAAAAAGGAAATATTCAACGATGGCATGCGCGAAGGTCTTAGTGCAGAGAGGGCTTGTAAGAGTCTTAACCATCAATGGCTAACCGGTGATGTAAGTTACTGTTGTGTTTTATATTACTATTCACTGCAAATTGGAACTGTTATACATCCTTTACATTATTTTTAGGTTATCAATGCTTATTCATCGTATCTGTCGGGGGTTGTTGGTGACGATCGTCATATAATGCCGACCTGGCTGGTCAATTGGTTACTTGAATTTAGAACAGACACCGAGTCAGGAAAAAATGAGAACAAAGTAGTGGCGAAGAAGAATGAACCCGTGAATAGATGCACTTATGAGTATTTAAAAAAGATAAGGTAAGTTTGACTAGCTAAATGTGTGCATATACGGGATATAAATAATAAAACAGTATGTGTTGATTGCATCATACAATCATTGTGATGCAGACATACATTCCTTTTAATAAGGGAAATACCCACTGGGTTACCTTTGTCACGCATCGGCCGAAGGAAGAGCTTGCTGTTCTTGATTATTTGATGGGACGCGAACTTGATAGTGATGTTAAAGACAAAGTTGAGGAGCTGCTACGATATAAATTTACATGGGCATATTAAAACTATCTTGTCATAATTGAACTAACTTAAATCCTTTGCGTGCTATCATTCATATGAACAGAGAAATCAACTTGGAGAAGACATACGTGATGCGAATGCAAGCGGTGCTGTGAATTATCCGGACATGTCTACCTAGCCTATTAAAACGTATAAGATGCCACAGTAGGAAGATGGGTGCGTATATACTTCCACATTATTTTAATATCTTACCTGAAATGCGAACTTATGAATCATTGTATGTATGAACCAGCAACTCATGTGGAATATTTGTCCTTCGATGCTTTCAATACTGGGACGGTGAAAAATAGAAAAGCCATTTTTGTAGGTCTGGTTTATTTCAAATATGCATATTTAAGATAATTCATTATGTAATAAAATTCACATTGGACTAATATGAATTTGTAACAGGAGTCAACTGATAAATCGAGGGACTTAATTATTGCGCAGCTTATTTTTCGGAGGAAAACACGCTCAACGATGTGAAAGGCAAAGTTACCCGGCTTTCAAAGAAGAAATAAATGCGGCAAAATTTATGTAACAGAAAAAATTGTAGGCAAAAATGATGTTTTAATTTATCTTGGCACTAATATTTTTTGATGAAGAAGGCACTACTTGTTTAAATATTTAAGCTGAGAATGACATTTGGATTATTATTTTGTCTTTTTGTTGTTGTTTATAAAATTCAATTGCTCGTATTCGTATTGTTTAAATCACAGACCGCATGTACAATTGCACTTGAAATAAAACTGTCCACGTTCTGTGTAGTTATATTTTGTTAAAAAAATGCCCGCCCAATGCACCGGCTTATCTTACTTTGCACGCGATATCAAGCCGAAGGCGACACTCAACGCTTATCTTGCTTTGCACGTTGATATCAAGCCGAAGGCGACACCAACAGCGTTTCGGAAACAACACGGTGGCAAATAGGCCAACAGGGCGGCCAAGACGGCCCAGTAACCGTCGGGTGAGCAGGGAAGTTCGAGTGTAGTGCCGACGTACCGTATATAAACCGGTCGGCGCGCCATTCGGCTGGCGAGGTGGTACTAAACATTTCATCACCGTCGCTGTGTCGGGAGGGACACACATGACAGCATGGGCCGGCCCAATAAACCTTTTAAGCGTGACACACAATGGCCCAACTTCCCCGCGGGATGATGGGAACCGGCGCGAGTATGTTTAGTCCCACCTCGCCGACAGAGGACGCGACGACCGGCTTAAATAGCTGGCGCCACACAAGAAGTCGAACCCCTTTGATATACTCGCTGGCTACTGCCGTCCGGCGCTGCCCTGTGGGACCATGCCGTTGGTGCGGTCTGTCTAATGTCAGACTGGCCGGTGCACTGGTTGGGTTTTAAAAAAAAACTAAGAATGACGGCAGAATAAGTGACGGCCACAGTGCACAATAGCAATAGTAAACAACGACGGTCTACAGTGCATCATGAACACATCCAAATAAATAGAGTGAAAATACATCTTGCATAACATAGTCTGGCATCAACAATAGTCATAGCGGTATCGTAGCACATAGTGTGACATCAACAAAGTAAAATAAGTTTCGTATAACATAACATAACATTTAGAAATAAAAAATGATCTCGTAGATCTAAGCAATCCATCATGAAATTGTCTTCAATCGAAGGGCTAAGTAATCTTCCATACTTCGGAATTCAAGCAAAGTTCATGCATACAAAAACAGTAAGATCTGTGTTAATTCACAAAAAAACAAATAATTTTAGAGAACACCATGATTGCCATGAACATACGGAAATCGTACTTAGGATTTTGAGGGCATGTGTGTTGGGGAATGTAGCATGCAATTTCATATAATTTCCTACACTTACGCAAAATCTATCTAGGAGATGCATAGCAACGAGAGAGAGAGAGAGAGAGAGAGAGAGAGAGAGAGAGAGAGAGAGAGAGAGAGAGAGTATGTATACATACCCTCGTAGACCAAAAATGGAAGCGTTTGACAACGCGGTTGATGTAGTCGAACTACTTGTAGCTCCGATCGATCAAGTACCGAACGTACGACACCTCCGAGTTCTACACACATTCAACACGATGACGTTCCTCGCCCTCTTGATCCAGCAAGGTGTCGAGGAAGTAGATGAGTTCTGTCAGCACGATGGAGTGGTGACGGTGATGGTGAAGTGACTAGCGCAGGGCTTCGCCTAAGCATCGTGACAATATGACCGGGGCTGTAAACTATGGCGGGGGGCGCCGCACACGGCTAACAGTTGATGTTGTGTATTGTAGGTGCCTCCCTCCCCACATATATATAGGTTGGAGGGGAGGAGAGGCAGCCAAGGGGCACCCCAAGTAGGCCAAATCATACTTGGGGCCCTCCCTAATTCGGCCTCCTCCCTTCCTTATTTTGTCGGAGAAGAAAGGAAAGGGAGAAGAGAGAAAGGAAGGGGGGTGAACCCCCCTTGTTCCTTCTCCAATTCGGCCTTCTGGCTAAGGGGAGGGGGGGCGTGACACCCCTTGTGGGCTGGTGTGCTCCCCTCTTATGGCCCCATATGGCCCATATCTTCTCCCTGGAGGATCCGGTAACCCCTCCGGTACTCCGATATGTACCCGGTAACTTGCGGAACACTTCCGGTCTCCGAATATTATCGTCATATATATCAATATTTACCTCTCGACCATTTAGAGACTCCTCGTCATGTCCGTGATATCATCCGAGACTCCGAACAACATTCGGTCACCAAATCACATAATTCATATAATACAATATCATCATTGAACGTTAAGCGTGCGGACCTACGGGTTCGAGAACTATGTGGACATGACCGAGACACCTCTCTTGTCAATAACCAATAGCGGAACCTAGATGCTCATATTGGCTCCCACATATTCTACGAAGATCTTTATCGGTTGGATCGTCATGACAACATACATTATTCCCTTTGTCATCGGTATGTTACCTGCCCGAGATTCGATCGTCGGTATCTTCATACCTAGTTCAATCTTGTTACTGTCAAGTATCTTTACTCGTTCCATAATACATCATGCTGCAACTAACTCATTAGTCACTTTGCTTGCAAGCCTTCTTATGATGTTTATTACCGAGAGGGCCCAGAATACCTCTCTGATACTCGGAGTGACAAATCCTAATCTCGATCTATGCCAACCCAACAAACTCCTTCGGAGATACCTCTAGAGCATCTTTATAATCACCCAATTACGTTCTGACGTTTGATAGCACACAAGGCATTCCTCCGATATCCGGGAGTTGCATATCTCATAGTCAAAGGAATATGTATTTCACATGAAGAAAGCAATAGCAATAAAAATGAACGATCATAATGCTAAGCTAAAGAATGGGTCTTGTCCATCACATCATTCTCGTAATGATGTGATCCCGTTCATCAAATGACAACACATGTCTATGGTTAGGAAACTTAACCATCTTTGATTAACAAGCTAGTCTAGTAGAGGCTTACTAGGGACACAATGTTTTGTCTATGTATCCACACATGTATCAAGTTTCCGGTTAATACAATTCTAGCATGAATAATAAACATTTATCATGAAATAAGGAAATATAAAATAACAACTTTATTATTGCCTCTAGGGCATATTTCCTTCAATGTGGACTTATAATGACCTGGAAGACCACACTAGCCACATAGACGTTGGCTTTTCTCATCAAAAGCTTTAGGTCGCCCATTTTTAGTGACATCAGGACCACCCTTACCGTGGTCTTTAACATTCTGTTTTGGTGCGCCTTTCGTTGAAATTTTTGCGGGATCACGAACCAGAACATGATCTCAATTAGGCTCAAATGTATCGCCATTCACAAACTTTTACTATGCACCAGGCTCATCCTCAGTGTAATCATTCTCTATTATGTCCTTCAGAGACGCCTTCAACTTGTCAAATAAAAATGGTTTATGGCATGCTTTATGAGATGCTTCGGCAGATAATATAGTCAACTCGCTGTACCTAGCTCTCTCCCCTGTACCTGCCCATCCCCACACAAACGGATCGCTAGTGTGCTTCACGGGAAGTCCACCCCTTGCAATTTTGGTCAACCTCCACAGTACTAAACACCTATGTATCTCACGTAAGCGTAGCTGAATCAAAACATGAAGAATATGTTTGCAAGGAAGTCCTTTGCGATCCATACATCTGCAACTGCAGTTCATGGTTTGCTCGGAGTTACCTGGGGTGTAGTCCACAGTGAATCTGATATCCCTCTTTTCGTTCCATGTCAGTATGAATCTGTGAGTGTTTGCTCCTCTCAGTCTCTCAAGGACCTCAAGCTCCCGTGCCTTCTTCATATCTTCTATAAGATATAAAAGTTTGCCGCAGTGAACTCACGGGAAGCTAATTTCTCAATGTATTTACACTCGTCCAGGACTGGTAATGTGTCTATCTATGTGTTTGTGTAATCGTCATGCGCCTCGTTCTCACGAAGACAAACGATGCAGTTGTCATAGTGCACAATCATGTCAACAATAGTCATACCGGAGTCTAGAGGCATGTGAAGGCATGAATTCAGACTCTCACTTCACTGGTTACTTCACATACCTAAGAAAAACCCACCAGACAGATATGATGCAGCCCAAAGCCTTTTCTTCTTGTACATCCTACGTAACCATGTCTTTGTTTTCTCCGACTGCCATTTGGCGATAAACGTTGCCCATCTCTCCTCAAATACTTTATGTGAAGTGGCATAATAAAGTAGAGACCTGAACTCCTTTAGAGACTTATGGTGGAGGTGTTTCTGCATGTTCTTCTCAATATTCCACGAGCAAACACGATGCCAAACATCCGAAAGTACCTTTCTGATGGCCTTAATCATAGCTTCATCTCCATTAGTAATTACTAACCTGGGCCTCTTCTGACAGTGAGCCCTCAAAAACGTCTGAAGCAGCTTCTCATAGTGCACAATAATGTCAATAATAGTCATACCAGAGTCTAGATGCATGTGAAGGCTTGAATTCAGACTCTCACTTCGGTGGTTACTGCACATACATAGGAAAAACCCACCAGACAGATATGATGCAGCCCAAATCCTTTTCTTCTTGTACATCCTACGTAACCATGTCTTTGTTTTCTTCGACTTCCATTTGGCGGTAAACGCTGCCCATCTCTCCTCAAATACTTTATGTGAAGTGGCATAATAAAGTAGAGACCTGAACTCCTTTAGAGACTTGTGGTGAAGGTGTTTCTGCATGTTCTTCTCAATATGCCATGAGCAAAGACAATGCCAAACGTCCGAAAGTACCTTTCTGATGGCCTTAATCATAGCTGCATCTCCATCAAGAATTACTGACCTGGGCCTCTTCTGACAGTGAGCCCTCAAAAACGTCTGAAGTAGCTAGACATATGTATCTTCCGTCTCGTCAGGCACAATATCACAACTGAATACCGTGGTGTAATGGTGGTTGTTCAGACCGAAAGAACGTATAAACGGCATGCCATACCTATTCATCTTGTATGTGCTGTCAAAGACAGTCACATCACAATAGTCAATATAGTCTCGCCGTGATTGAGAATCACACCAGATTAGGTTTTTTAGCCTTCCTTCATCATCAATGGTGTGCTCAAAGAAGAAATTTGGATCCCTGTCCTTTCTGGTCATCATGATCTCAATGACAGTGTCTGCATCACCTTCTGCAAGCAACTTCATTCTCTCTTTATAGCACATGTTATAAAGCTTCTTCCTCCCAAAACCGGCCTTTGCATATGACCCGTACCTACTGTATCATAAATCATATGATTCCTGGTTCCAGCAACTGCCATAGTTAAGATCTCATCCTTTTGAAACTCTTTTATCTGATTATGAGACCAGTGAAATGGGACGTCATCCTGTCTAGCTAGAACATGACTGTGATCATCACTGAAACTGCTGACATACCAAACGTTATGCTCTTTGTCAAGCTTCAAAGTTATATGTGTATCGCAGAAGCATCGACTCTCCGCTCTAAGACTGCGGGTCCTGCCTTCCGTTGTACAAATTTTTCCTGTCATTTCCCAGCTCTCGAACAAAGATACCTCCTCAAGCGCATACCTCCCTCAGGACCTTTCAAAAATATCAGCGAGTCCTTTCTAATGCTGAAAGTTATAGAAAATGTAAGCCTCTCATAGTGACCTGAACGTCTTCCTCATGACCTTCCAATGCCTGTCCAATGAATCTTGCTGATATTCATCAAATCTGATGTCAAAATTAAATAGATCATCAACAACATGCTCATCCATCCTGCTAGGACCATCTACATCTCCCTGTAAATTAAGGCATAAAACCATGTATGTCAGTCAGTTATTATTTTAATATATAATATATGTAAGTTTTGAAACTTACTTTGCTTGAGCTCTCATCATGAGATGCATCAACGTGCGATTTGTCACTTTCATCATCCACAATATTCCTCACAAAGTCCCCATCCGCGTCCATCTGCGCACATTTTTTAAAATTCATGTAAGCGCTTATGCGGTTATTATTTTATTTCTTCGCCTAAATATTTTGAAACATACCTGGAGTGCTCTTTCAGCAAATGAATCATCTACATCCATATCATCAACATTATCGTCATGTAGCTGCATGATGAAAAAAAACATGTAAGTGTACGTGCAGTTGATCGTTTTTATGTTTTTATCAACATTGATCACACTTACATTGCCACTATAAGATTCATCCAAACTCATGTAGTTCTCCTCAGTAGGTTCGTCCATATTCAGTGACGAGGATCCGTTGTCGTCGCCGTAATCATCGCCATCATAATCGCCCTCCGCCTCTATCTATACATGTATAAAAAAATTCTAAGATCAATCGAACACCATGTAACATCATCCCTAGAATACTTACGTAACGCCCCGGATTCGATGCGCCAGGTGTCTGCCAGTTATTTGCCGTAGTTGCCATGTCATTTGCTTGCGCGTTGCATTTTATCATGTCATCATGTGCATCTCATTTTGCATACGTGTTCGTCTCATGCATCCGAGCATTTTCCCCGTTGTCCATTTTGCAATCTGGCACTCCTATGCCCTCCGGCGTCCCCCTTTTGTCTCTCATTGTGAGCGGGTGTTAAACATTCTCGGAATGGACCGAGTCTTGCCAAGCGGCCTTGGTATACCACCGGTAGACCGCCAGTCAAGTTTCGTGCCATTTGGAGGTCGTTTGATACTCCAACGGTTAACCGCGTAGCCCGAAACCCCCCTTTCTCTTTGCAGCCCAACACCCTTCCAAAGTGGCCCAAAACCCATCTAAGTCTCTTCCATGCTCTCGGTCGTTCGATCACGATCGTGTGGGCGAAAACCGCTCCTCATTTGGACTCTCCTAGCTCCCTCTACCTATAAATATGTGCATCTCCCCCGAAATCCCGGTCTAACCCTAGCTTTTTCCCCTCTCCGCCGCCGGACGAAACCTCCGTCCGCGCCCGGACATGTCCGCCGCCTCTGGACAAAGCCGCCGCCACCGTCCAGCCAACCCGCGTCTGCCACCTGTCCCTCCCCGTCCCGCGCGCCGCCGCGGCCCGCCAGGCCCGTCGCCCGAGGCCCGAGCGCCTCGCCGCCTCCCATCGCCTCGCCGCTGCTGCGACCCCGCCGCCGGATCCCTCCACCGCCGCGACCGGGACCGGCCGGATCCGCCTCCGCTGCGTCTCCCCGGCCATCTCCCCGCCTCCTCCGGCCTCTCTCCGGCCATCTCCGGCGAGCCGTCGCCTGCCTCGAAGTCCGTGCTGGGTCAAACCCTAGATCTGCAAGGTTGCCCATTTCTTCCTCGAAATAATTACATTATCATGCCATGTTCATCGCATCATAACTCCATGCATACTGCTCTGTTTTGTGCGTGTAATATGTCAAATTGTTCGTCTCAATGTGTACTTCATTACATTACATTGCATCATGTTCATTTGAGCTCATCTTGATGCCTGAATCATCGTTGCAAGTGCTATATGATGTTGTCTGCTGTCTGTTAACAGAACATGCTCATTTGTCATTTTTTCCATGTTTGATGTGTGCATCTTATGAGGTTGATGTCTACATGTGTTTTGAACTATGCCATGTCTTCTTTACAGTGGTGTTTGCCATGTATTTGTGTGATCATTGTGGTGACTAGAACAAGCATGCAAACTAGGCTTCATGCTGTTGCTGATTTCAGCCCCTGTTCTGCTGTTATTTTTATGCCATGTAAACTTGATGCTAGAGAGAGATCCAAGCATTTTTTGAGATACTTCAGTAAGGATGTTTTGAACATATGGTCATCCTCTATCCGATCATGCCCCTGTTTGCAATTATGGAGTAGTCTAGCATGTCATTTACTTGCTCTACTTTTGCTACAAAATGTTTCCTGGCAGATTGTTTACATGTTATTCAATTTTGCCAAGGTTGTTGCAGTTGGTCATTGCATGCTATGAACTTGTTATTGCCTTGGTTTGTTTCATAAACATGTCTTCTTACTGATGCTATGCTTATCTTGTCATGCAATGACTTGTGGTGAGTAAATCAAGTTTGTTAAGTACTGTACTCGCTGTTGCTATTTTGCTAGGCTGAATCTGTTATTTCGTGATGCTATGTAAACCTGCTGCTACAAATCATTTTATGCATAATCTGGAGATGTTCACTAAGGATGTTTTGTTATACATGTCATTCTATATCCATCCATGCCCCTGGTTGCATTTATAGCCTGCTGTATCTTGTTCATATCTTGCTCCAAAGTTGCTAAATAATGTTGCTGTCAGCCTGTTAACATTAAGTTCAGTTGTTGCCATGATTGTTGCTAGTGTTCCATGCACCATATGAACTTGATCTTTCCATGCTTAGCTTCATAAAGATGTCTTCTTACTGTTGGTTGCCTTGCCATGCCATGTATTTCTCTGTGGTGAGCTGTACAAGCTCACCAACATGCCTACTTATCGTTGTTCCTGCCATGATGGAATCTGTCATATAACTTGCCATGTTTACATGGGTGCCATCATATTTTCTTTCTCTTTTTGGCTCATGGTCAATAAAGGACTTTTGTTCTATGCATCTAGTAGTATCATGCCATGCCTTTGTTTGCCATGATAAGTTCTTGTAACATGTTGTTTGATAGCTCTAAACATTGCAACCTGATGTTAATTTCTGCAAAGTCTGAAACTGTTATTATTTGCAATCTTGCCATGTGTGTTTGAGCATGTTCTAGTGATTTCTAGAGATAGCTCAGTGTTCATGTTTTGTTATGCTTTACCTGTACATCATGCCCATGCCATGTGTTTTCATGTTGAGGTCCTGTAGCATGTTGTTTTGATGCTTCCAATATGCCTAGTTGCTGTTTTGGACAGATTGTTGCCATATCTTGTATAGTGTGTATGTGTTGAACCGTTGTTCCGTTTTGAGTGTGCTCTATATGAAACTTGCTTAGAATTGCATGTAGTTTCATATTATCATGTTGCATCCTTGTTTTGAGGTGTTTGCTTGATGTTTGGGTCCATTTTGCATCAATGCCATGTTTAACTTGTTTTGCTCATATCTTCTAGGCCGTAGCTCCTAATCTAATGAACTTTATATGTAACTTGACTAGAATCTCGTGTAGATCATCTTGGTGCATCTTAACTTGCGGTTTAACAACTTGAACATAAGGTTTATTCAGATCTGGACCAATTTCGAAATTTGCATGTGAGGACTTACCGGAATTGTTATATGTTGTTCCCGGCCTCTTTTAAATTTGCCCTGATGTGTTGCTCTTGGTTGCATCATCTCTTGCCATGAGTAGCTTCATGTAGCCCTGTCATGCATCATGTCTTCTTCATGTGTGGTGTGTTTACTATGTTGTGTGCTTCTTTTCGATAGTTCCTGTTTCCGTTGCGATCGTGAGGATTCGTTCGTCTACGCTTGGTTCGTCTTCGTGGCTTCATCTTCTTCATGGACTCGTTCTTCTTCCTAGCAGGATTTCAGGCAAGATGACCGCTACCCTGGATCTCACTACTATCATTGCTATGCTAGTTGTTTCGTTCTATCGCTATGCTGCGCTACCTATCACCCGTTCTTCAAGCCTCCCCAAATTGCCATGAACCTCTAACCTTTGACACCCTTCCTAGCAAACCGTTGCTTGGCTATGTTACCGCTTTGCTCAGCCCTCTTATAGCGTTGCTAGTTGCAGGTGAAGTTGAAGATTGCTCCATGGTGGACATGATTATGTTGGGATATCACAATATCTCTTATATTATTAATGCATCTATATACTTGGTAAATTGTGGAAGACTCGGCCTTATGCCTGGTGTTTTGTTCCACTCTTGCCGCCCTAGTTTCCGTCATACCGGTGTTATGTTCCCGGATTTTGCGTTCCTTACGCGGTTGGGTGATTTATGGGACCCCCTTGACAGTTTGCTTTGAATAAAACTCCTCCAGCAAGGCCCAACCTTGGTTTTACCATTTGCCTCACCTAGCCCTTTTTCCCCTGGGAGTCGCGCTCTCGAGGGTCATCTTTATTTTACCCCCCCGGGCCAGTGCTTCTCTAAGTGTTGGTCCGAACTGAGCTGCCTGTGGGGCCACCTCGGGGCAACCTGAGGGTTGGTTTTACTCGTAGCTAGTCTCATCCGGTGTTGCCCTGAGAACGAGATATGTGCAGCTCCTATCGGGATTTGTCGGCGCATCGGGCGGCTTTGCTGGTCTTGTTTTACCATTGTTGAAATGTCTTGTAAACCGGGATTCCGAGTCTGATCGGGTCTTCCAGGGAGAAGGTATATCCTTCGTTGATCGCGAGAGCTTATCTTGGGCTAAGTTGGGACACCCCTGCAGGGTATAAACTTTTGAAAGTCGTGCCTGCGGTTATAGGCAGATGGTAATTTGTTAATGTCCAGTTGTAGATAACTTGACACCAAATCCGAATTAAAACGCATGAACCACGTGTGTAGCCGTGATGGTCTATTTTCGGCAGAGTCCGGGAAGTGAACACAGTTTTTGGGTTATGTCTGACGTAAGTAGGAGTTCAGGATCACTTCTTGATCATTGCTAGCTTCACGACCGTTCCGTTTGCTCTCTTCTCGCTCTTATTTGTGTATGTTAGCCACCATATATGCTTAGTCGCTGCTGCAACCTCACCACTTTACCCCTTCCTTTCCCTTTAAGCTTTGCTAGTCTTGATACCCATGGTAATGGGATTGCTGAGTCCTCGTGGCTTACAGATTACTACAACAACAGTTGCAGGTACAGGTTTATGCGATGATCATGACGCGAGAGCGATGTTTGCTGGTTTCGGAGTTCTTCTTCTGCTTCTTCTTCGACCAGGGAATAGGTTCCAGGTCGGCAGCCTGGGCTAGCAGGGTGGATGTCGTTTGAGCTTCTGTTTGTGTTTCATCCGTAGTCGGATGTTGCTCTTATGTATTGTGATGTTGTATTCGTGTGGCATTGTTTGCCTCTTGTACGTATCCCCATCTATTATGTAATGTTGATGTAATGATATCCACCTTGCAAAAGTGTTTCAATATGCAGTTCTATCCTTGGTGGGACCTTCGAGTCTCTTTAGGATAGTATCACATATTGGGTGTGACAACTTAGTTCACCAAGCACAACGAAATTGATTAACACTACATCACACAAAGGTTACAGTCAAACCGACCTCTTGCACGGCGGCGAGGATGACAGATGGATCCATTTTGTTCGATGACGAACGTGCTGATAGCGTGACGCTACTGGCCGGCCGAGGCAGGCGTCGACGGCGTCAGGATGATGGTCGGTCGAGGCAGGCGGAGTCCTATTAGCAAGGCGGTGACCAAGATTCATGGGTGGGCGGCCATCCGGGCGATGGCAAAGGAACACGTCAGCACCAGCAACAGCAGTGGAGCACGCGCGGCGGGCTATTGGGGCAGCGACCGGGGCGACGTGGAGGGAGACGGTGACTATGTGGAGACGGCGACTACGTGGATACGTTTAGGGTTTAGGGTTATGACGGCGGGCATCGGCAGCTCCCGTGACGTCCCCCCACAACTATCGACGTGAACATGCAGACGTGCGGGCATACATCGACGACTTATGGCGACGGGTGCGGCATATGCGGGTGGGCGTACGGCGACGGGTGCAGAATACAAGGGCGAGCGTATGACGACGTGGGAGGACATACGTTGTCGGGTGGGTATTTCTATACCAAATGTGAAATGACCATCCTACCCAATATACATTTTTTTGGGGGAGGGGGTTGTACCGAGGAACTCATCTTGCATTTTTCTAGTTGTAAAAATAGGATGAGCAGCAACTTTCTTGTCAACATGATAGCCTCATGAAAATAATTGAGACCCGTCCATCACTTATTTATGAACTACTTTTCAGTGTCTTCTATCGATGATAAGTGAGCTACTTTTTCCTTAGAGATCGCCTTCCCATTCACTACCGGACTCGCCCCCTAAGCCGACGGCCCCAGGCCGTTGGCATAGGATGTTTGCCGTCGGCGTAGGTCTATGCTGACGGGAGCCATCGGCATATCCCCGTCAGCATAGATCACGTCAGCGTAGTCTTGTCAGACCGTCGACATAGAAAAGCCGTCGACATAGGAGCCTATGCCGACAGCGTCCTTACGGTCGTCGGCATATCATCACCGTCGGCAGTGATTTTCACCTGACGGCAATGGACAGCGCCGTCAAACACGCTGACAAACCACAGGCTGCCATGTGGCAGAGATATGCCGACGGCCAAGCCGTCGGCATAGATTTCCATCTATGCCAACGGCTTGGCCGTTGGCATACCCCTTCCACATGGCAGCCACTGGGCTGTCCTGGGCATATATATGTCGACGGCTTTGCCGTCGGCATAGATCTGTGCAGTTTTTTTATTTTCCCTATTTTCTCTGTTTCTATTCATTTTGACAGTATTTCAAAGCAGAAAATATGGGATTATGTAGAAATATGACAGTTCATCATCTAAAGATACTCAAGATCATCATCATCATCTAAACATACTCAAGTTCACATCATCATCATTTAAACATACTCAAGTTCATCATCTAAAGATCATCATCGGCGAAACTTCATGAACATAAGTATTGCAAGACATGGAACATCATCATCGTCATCTAAAGAAACTAACAAGTAGGAACATGAAAGGTATGGCACGACGACCACATGCACGGGTATCATCATCGACATCAGGAAAGACCCCCGCCGCTACAACCACCACCGCCAAGACCACCACCGTCAAAACCACCACCGCCAAGACCACCTCCGCCAAAACCGCAACCGCCAAGAGCACCACCACTCTGCCAGATCGGAGTGACTGGGGTCAACGAAGGAGGAGTCGAGCCACCGGTCCCCTACATGTTTGAGAGAAGATTGTAACGGTAAATATGATATGATAGTGTTGAATGAACGAGAACTAGTTTGTCAGTAGTTAGGCAAATGTACTAACCGGACTATCACTGCCTAGTGCCACCCATTCATCGAATGTGGGCACGTGTGGGGGTTCTCTCGCAGGTGGTAGTGGGGGTCCAATTTGTGGTGGATCCCCGTGGTTAGTCCAAGATGCCAACATAGCCTGGATGTTAGTTAAACAAGCAAACTAGAAGGTCAGAAGGAATGAAAGTGCAAATTTTAGCTTGGTTTTAAGAGGGCAAAACTAACCGTCATCGCTTGACAGTTGTAATCATCGTTTGACTTCACTCATTGCAAGTACTCCTGCACCTCAAGATTCCTATGCTCGACAAAGGCCTTATATGCCTACAAAATTTAGGTTGTTTCTAAGTGAGCAGTGCTGAAAATAAACTAAGAAAGTTAGAGAGAAAGAAGATAAGGGGGAAGTACTTATATCATGCTGGCGGGCTAAGGGAGGCTGCGACCGCCCCGTACTCTCTAACGAGCTCGGGTTGGTAGCCCGAAGCTGTGTGTACGAGACCGAAGGAGTGATCAAGCCATCGAAACACATATATCGGACAATGGACTTCCCCTGGATGGCCACCACCGCTGTGTCATCGATCTGAGACTGGACAACGTCAGGAACATCCAGATGCAACCTCTGAACCTGCTGAGTGTAATCCTCCAGGTGATCCTCGATGTTGCCGTAGTACTTGCTCTCGCCATCCTTGCGATCACTCCACTCGCGGGCCAGCTTCCATGACTCGATGTCTGAGAGTGGCCTCTTCAACCTGCCCCCTGCAACGTCAAACAGAAGTTAGCCATACATAGGAACATTACGGTAAATAAGAACAAAAATGCATCATGCATATAGATATACCTTCATGGCCTTGAAGCCCTAGTGGTTCCTATTTCCTTGGCCGTGTGTCCCGTCTTTTCCACGGTTAGCCACGGCCTTGCTGCTCTGGGCCGCAAACTCTGCATCGTCGCCGAGGCACCTATCAACCAAACTCGCCCATCCGTCATCCTTTCCATAGCACCAACGAGGAATAACCTATGCAAATTTTGGTCATCTTTTTCTCAAGGTAAGTCGTTGCCTCTGCGCTTGAGTTTTGGTCATCTTTTGATGAAGGTAGGTGTGGAGTAATGCAAGTCGGCAACCCAGCGGACCTCATACTGCAACTGACGAGCTTTCTTCTTCGCAGCCGCCAGCAAGACCATGTTGGCTCTGGCCTTGTGCTCGTCAAGAACTCTATAGAGTTGTTGCAATCATGCATAAAACCAGAAGCAAACAAGGCATGAGTTGATAAACTATGAACGAAATTGAAGCCAAGTGATTCAGAAGAGAACTTACCCAAAATTTGGTGATCACAGCCTTAGCGGCCGTCCCATACTCCACGTGGATGTAAGCCTTGTAGTGGGCCCAGCTCGTGGCCAAAACCCGCAGCTCCGGGTCCCTGTCTGGCCACGGGCAGAATAGGCCCGGCCAAAACTCCTTCACCAGGATAGTGATAAGGCCGTTCTATTTATGTCCCTTTCCGTGAAGGATCCAGTTCCTGCAAAAGAATCAAAGGATTGCCATGTGTATAATAAGAAAATGTTGTCATGTGTTCAAAATATGATTGAGAGGCACTTACTCTGTCCACGCAGGTTCAATGTGCCACTTGTGCGCCTCGATAGAAGGTGGTGTAGGTACTCCAGCAGTACCACGCAGCCACCCCTTTGGAGCACACGACGGTAAGTCACCCCACAACTCGAGGTCAACCTCCCCTCTGATACGTCTCCAACGTATCTATAATTTTTGATTGTTCCATGATATTATATTACCCGTTTTGGATGTTTATGGGCTTTACTTTACACTTTTATATCATTTTTGGGACTAAACTACTAACCGGAGGCCCAACCCAAATTGCTGTTTTTTTGCCTATTTCATTGTTTTGAAGAAAAGGAATATCAAATGGAGTCCAAACGGAACGAAACCTTTGGGAGAGTTATTTTTGGAACGGAAGCAATCTAGGAGACTTGGAGTGTACGTAAGGGACGCAACGAGGAAGCCACGAGGCACGGAGGTGCGCCCCCACCCTCGTGGGCCCCTCGTGGCTCCCCTAACCGACTTTTTTCGCCTATATATGTCCATATACCCTAAAAACATCAAAGAGCGCAATAGATCGGGAGGTCCGCCGCCGCAAGCCTCTGTAGCCACCAAAAACCTCTCGGGAGCCCGTTTCGACACCCTGCCGGAGGGGGGGATCCCTCACCGGTGGCCATCTTCATCATCCCGTTGCTCTCCATGACGAGGAGGGAGTAGTTCACCCTTGGGGCTGCGGGTATGTACCAGTAGCTATGTGTTTGATCTCTCTCTCTCTCTCTCTCTCTCTCTCTCTCTCTCTCTCTCTGTCGGTGTCATAACCGGCGGATCTCGGGTAGGGGGTCCCGAACTGTGCGTCTAGGCGGATGGTAACAGGAGACGAGGGACACGATGTTTTTACCCAGGTTCGGGCCCTCTTGATGGAGGTAAAACCTTACGTCCTGCTTGATTAATATTGATGATGTGGGTTACAAGAGTAGATCCACCACCAGATCAAGGAGGCTAAACCCTAGAAGCTAGCCTATGGTATGATTGTTGTTCGTCCTATGGACTAAAGCCATCCGGTTTATATAGACACCGGAGAGGGCTAGGCTTACATAGAGTCGGTTACAAAGGTAGGAGATCTACATATCCGTATCGCCAAGCTTGCCTTCCACGCCAAGGAAAGTCCCATCCGGACACGGGACAAAGTCTTCAATCTTGTATCTTCATAGTCTTGGAGTCTGGCCGGTGATGGTAGTTCGGCTATCCGGACACCCCCTAGTCCAGGACTCCCTCAGTAGCCCCCGAACCAGGCTTCAATAATGATGAATCCGGCGCGTATGTTGTCTTCGGCGTTTGCAAGGCGGGTTCTTCTTCATGCTCCATGTGTTTGCCGGATAGTGTCCGGTTGCTTCATAAATGCTGCGCTCCTTGGCTTCCGCGTCCAATAATGGTCTTCTTCCACGCGTCGCACAAATGCGAAAAGCCAGGGTATTTTTATGTTTTACCCCCTAGCTGCACAAATAAGCTGCCTATAAGACAGGGGAGGATCCAGATCCAAATCACATCATCCTCCTTCCGCAAGCACTCATCGAGGCGCATCTGACACCAAACCCATTCCAACATGGACAGTCGATGCGGCTCCTCTTCTCGCGCTCCCAGCCCTAAGCCAGGAGATTGGAGGAGATGCTCAGTCCCACACAGCGAGTTAGTGACGCTCCAAGCAGAGGGATATCTTCTCCCGGCCTTCATGGTTCCGGTTCGAGCCGGACTGGCCACCTACAAAGGTGGGAAGCAGGCGGAGAGCGCCCCCAATCCCTCCAAAGGAGAGCGGGTGTGCTTCGTCTCCTACTTAATAAGGGGACTCGGATTTCCTATACATCCGTTTCTCCGGGGGCTCCTGGAGTTCTACAGACTCCAGCTTCATCACCTTACACCTGCCTCCATTTTGCACATCGCGGGCTTCGTAGCTCTGTGTGAGCTATTCTTGGGCATTGAGCCCCATTTTGCGCTGTGGAAGAGGCTGTTTTGCCTCGTACCCCGCTCTCACGAGGGGTCGATATATCAAGTGGGCGGAGCCAAAATATGGCACATCGCCGGGACCGGATACCTGTCCGGGACCCCGAAGAAGGCGTCCGAAGATTGGCCTTCGGAGTGGTTTTATATGGAGGACGCTCCGCTGCCGGATCCAGTCCGGATCGGCCATCCGGAGTTCAGCAACGCTCCCCTGAAGAAACGCCTAAGTTGGCGCCCACGGAGCCCTCGACGAGAAGATGATAGTAGCGTCCATTACTTGATGGGCCGGATACGGCTGCTAGCCCATTCCGGATTAACCATGATCGGAGTCATGGCCATATGCATTATGCGTGGGGTGCAGCCGCTCCAATATAGGGTCCACCCCATGTGGGACTTCAACAGAGACGACGATGCCACCCGTCATGGCCGCAAGAGACCTGGCTCGGCCGATGATCTGGTGAAGATCCTGTCCGGCTTGTACAAGGGGGAGAAGGAGGACTTCCTCCGCACGAATCCTCTGAACGGATTTTCCATGAACAACCCTCGGAGCTGGGTAAGTGGTCACATGCATATCTGAACCGTGCCTTTAAAGGCAATTGTCTTATTGTATGATTTTGACACAGGAACTGCGTCGGGATGTGGAGGGCATAAAAAGCCCAGCCCCACAACCCGAAGACCCAGAAAGGTCCCTTGATCCGGCCTCCGAAGAGGATCCGGACTTAGTGGTGGAACTGATCGATGGGGTGTACCACCAGCTCAGCATAGATAATGCTTTAGTCGCCATTATGGCTGACTACCCCGGTTTGTGTCCGGCTTCCCCGGTGAGTAAGACCGAAGTCCTGGCGCTATTACTTCTTTAATGCTTAGTTCTGACCACCGTGCACCAATGGTGTTTGACAGGAAGCGCCTTTACGGCAGGAAGTCGAGCCCGCGGTGACCGGCCAACAAGGGTCAGTCCGGCCCAGCAGGCGGAAGAGGAGTGTGACGCGAACTGAAACGTCGCCGCAACGGTACGGCGCACCGCTATTTTTTAAGGGAAGGATTCCCAGGAGGTATATTAATGCTCATAACTTTTCCAGAAAGAGCGCTCGCCGGACAGTGTCCGGAGAGGTTGCCAATCAAGCCTCTGCCAGCCATGCTCCAACGCATGGCCCGGAAGGGGAGGAGAATACAAGGCATGAGTCGGACGCTCCTCCGACGGAGGATGCCGACAGGCTGTCCGCCACCCGGTCTGAGGTGGAGAGCGCCATGAATCACAGGCGTCGCCGGACAGTTCTTCGTGACGCGTGTTTCTCCCCGGAGGCGTTAAATGCCTTTGATGCGGGAAACGCGCACCTCCGTCCCGCTCAAGATGGGTTAACCAGAGCCACGGAGCAGTATGTGAAAGACATACGTGTAAGTAATTTTAATACTTATATATGCCAGTAGCCCCCGAGACTTAAAATGGTTAAAATAACTGATTTAAGGATCAATTTTTATGCAGGATCTTACGGAGAAGAATACCCATCTGTCCCAGGAGCTCCAAGAGTGCAAGGCCCAACTTGAGGCCGCACTGGCCGCCACAGGGGGAGCCACAGAGACCCCCGCTGGTAAGACGTACTTTGAAAAGATAATTAATTAACAAAGTGCGGTGTGAATCTGACAATAATATTGCAGAGGGCGCCGGACTAGATCCGGACAAGCAACAGCTACTGCGTCAGCTAAAGGATGGCGAGAGGGTGCTTATGAAGGTGCAGCAGGAGAGAAACAAGCTCCAAGATGCCCACGCCCAGCTAGGAGAAGAGCTGAAAGGTGTTCGGGCCCAGCTGTCTGGCTCCTTGAAGGAGAATCAGCGACTTCGTCGCGGCATTTATAGTAAGTGCTTGAGCAAATTCCTTTGAAAAGAAGAATTCGGCGAGGAAGTCGTTTGACAGAAATATGTCTTTAGGTGTGCTCACAGGTCGCCCTGCGGAGGAAATGCCTAGGTCAACAGGTGACCAACTTCTCGAGCTGGTGCAATTGTTCGAACGTGTTCGGCAGGCGATGAGTGGCGTTGTTCAGGCTTTATGGCCATCCGTCTCCCTACCCGAGGGCCTTGGTGAGCTTGCTGAGAAGCTCCAGGGAGCACGGCGACGACTCCGTTTGTGGAAGATATCGGCCTACCGTCAGGGCGCCAGGGAGGCCTGGGCCATGGTGAAGACGCGCTACCCGAAGGCTGATCCAAACCACATGGCCGAGGTCGGTCCTGCGGGGCCTGATGGGAAGGAGATCCCTGTGAGCTTAATGTATGGCCAAGTAGAACTGGCCACGAAATATTCCCAACAGGACTGTAAATTAGACAGCCTGTTAGATGGGACTGAGGAGGAGTACAATCAGTCGGTTTGACGATGTAATTTGAAATGACATGTAAGATGCCTTCTAGCCGAATTGTAGATCATTTGTCTTTGCGGACCGTTTCGCTTCAACCTCGGGACCCAACAGTCCGGAGTGTGTCCGAATACCCCTACGGTTATAAAAGAACCGGGGCATGCATGGAGACAGGCGTCGGGGTCATAATTGCTTTATCAGACAAGTGCCCAACTAGTTATGTTATATTACATGGTTAGTAAGAAACATCTTCTAGGGAGAATAGTTCCGTTAAGGGTTCGTTTCCCTGGGAGGCATGCCCTAAGGTGCAATGGCGGACTGCGAAAATAGCAGAAAAAGCATCTGGGGGCTTATAAATAAGTAATTAATAAATCATCTTTCAAGTCACCGACCAAATATTCTCTTAAGAACGCTAGCTTTCGGCTTCACCCAGTCTGAGGTACACATCCGGCTGACCCGGCAGTAACAATCGCAGAGGTGCTCCCTTTACCTCCTAGCCAAACAATCGGGAACGTAGGGGTAAGCACAGGAGCCAGGCAACCCAGCTTGGCCAAAACTTAAGTCATATCGATGCATATAATGGTGAATAAAAGGTACATGCGGAAGTATGACACATGTATTGGGCGTGAAGCCCATATTAATAAGCTTCTGGTAAAGAAGCCCCCAGGTATAATGAGTGCTAGGAGCACATCAAGTGTGTGCGAACAAAGCGCAAATCAGCCTATAAAAGGTATTGAAAAAAAGTGGGAAGAAGGAGGGGGACAAGAGACAGTAAAAAATATAAAAAGGTGGACGGGGGAGTGAGACGAACTCTGAGTCCGGTGTTTAGGCGTAGAATCTTCGGAGACGGGCTGCGTTCCATGGGTTCGGCTCGAGTCGGTTGTCAGATGCTTTACGTAGACGGTATGCTCCGCGGGTCAGGACTTTGTCGATGATGAAGGGACCTTCCCACTTGGGCTTAAGTTTGTCCTTTTTCTTGTCCGGCAGGCGTAGAACGAGTTTGCCGACATTGTAAGTTTTGGCCCGTACTTCTCTGCTTTGATATCTTCGAGCCTGCTGCTGATAGAATGCGGAACGAGTCTTTGCCACGTCCCGCTCCTCCTCTAAGGCGTCCAAACTGTCCTGCCGATCCAACTCGGCTTCTCTTTCTTCGTACATGCGCACACGAGTGAGTCATGAATTATATCGCAAGGCAGAACTGCCTCTGCGCCATACACCATGAAAAATGGTGTGAATCCAGTAGTTCGGTTTGGCGTGGTCCGCAGCCCCCAGAGTACGGAGTCGAGCTCCTCTACCCAGTGCGTGTTAGATTCCTTGAGGGACCGCACTAGTCTGGGTTTGATGCCGCTCATGATTAGACCATTTGCCCGCTCGACTTGACCGTTAGTTTGGGGGTGATAGACTGAAGCGTAATCGAGCTTGATGCCCATGTTTTTGCACCAGAGTTTAACCTCATCGGTAGTGAAGTTCGTGCCGTTATCAGTGATGATGCTATGGGGGACGCCAAAACGGTGTACTACCCCGGATAGGAAGTCTATCACCGGTCCGGATTTTGCCGTTTTAACCGGCTTGGCCTCAATCCATTTGGTGAATTTGTCCACCATGACCAATAAGTATTTGTGCTTGTGGGTTCCCCCTTTAAGGGGTCCAACCATATCAAGCCCCCAGACCACGAACGGCCAGGTAATGGGTATAGTTTTGAGGGCGGTGGGTGGCATGTGGCTCTGATTAGCAAAGAGCTGGCAACCGACGCATTGTTGGACTAAGTCCTGAGCATCTGCCCGGGCTGTCGGCCAATAAAATCCTGTACGAAAGGCCTTGCCTATGAGTGCTCGGGCTGCAGCGTGGTGCCCGCCGAGTCCGGCATGAATTTCAGCCAGGAGATTCCGCCCCTCCTCTTCGGAGATACACCTTTGAAGGATTCTGTTGTGCTTTTCTTATAAAGTTCTCCCTCATGGACCTTGTAGGCTTTAGATCGCCGAACTATGCAGCGGGCCTCATTTTAGTCTTCGGGAAGTTCCTGCCGAATTCAGTAGGCTAGGAATGGTTCTGTCCACGGGGCAATTGCTGCCATTATTTTGTGAGTTGAAGGTGTTATTTCGTTGGCTGAGCCGCCGATTGTGTCAGAATGGTCTGAGTTAGGTGATGCAGCTGGCTCCAGATTGTTATTTCCGGACTCCTCTTCCCATAACACGGATGGCTTGAAGAGTCGTTCTAGGAAGATTTGGAGGGACGGCGTCTCATTTCGCGCCGATGCATGCTAACACGTCTGCTGCCTGGTTATTATCCCGGGCTACATGGTGGAATTCGAGTCCTTCGAACCGAGCTGACATTTTTAGGACGGCGTTGCGGTAAGCTGCCATTTTTGGATCTTTGGCATCAAAGTCTCCATTTACTTGGGATATTGCAAGGTTTGAATCCCCGCGCACCTCTAGGCGTTGAATGCCATGGAGATTGCCATCCTGAAGCCATGTAGAAGGGCCTCGTATTCGGCTGCGTTATTGGAGTCCATGTACATTATTTGAAGTACGTATTGGATTGTGTCTCCAGTTGGGGACGTCAGGACGACGCCAGCCCCCAAGCCAGCCAACATTTTGGATTCGTCGAAATGCATGATCCAATTGGAGTATGCCCCGTACTCTTTAGGGAGTTCGGCTTCGGTCCATTCGGTGATGAAGTCGGCCAGAACCTGCGACTTTATAGCTCGCCGTGGTTTATAGGTTATGTCAAATGGTAAGAGCTCAATAGCCCATTTTGCAATCCTGCCCGTTGCGTCGTGATTTTTTATAATATCGTTGAGAGGTACTTCGGAGGCCACCGTTATGGAACACTCTTGAAAGTAGTGTCGCAGCTTCCGGGATGCCATGAACACCGCATATGCTATCTTTTGATAATGTGGGTACCAGGACTTGCATGGAGTTAGAATAGTGGAGACGCAGTACACTGGTTTTTGAAGAGGGAATCTGTGCCCTTCTGTCTCTCGCTCGACGATGAGTACCGCGCTGACAACTTGATGTGTTGCTGCGATATATAATAACATAGGTTCGCCCAGGTTGGGTGCGGCCAGGACCGGATTTGTTGCCAGTATGGCCTTTATTTCTTCGAGTCCGGCTGTGGCAGCATCCGTCCATTCGAAATGTTCGGTGCGCCGGAGGAGGCGGTAGAGGGGCAGAGCCTTTTCTCCCAAACGGGAGATGAAGCGACTTAAGGCCGCTATGCATCCGGTTAGTTTTTGTATTTGCTTGAGGTCTTTTAGAATATCCAATTGTGACAGAGCTCGGATTTTGGCCGGGTTTGCTTCAATTCCTCTACCGGATACGATGAAGCCCAAGAGCTTTCCGGCTGGTACGCCGAAGACGCATTTTTCCTGATTGAGCTTAATGTCATATGCTCGGAGGTTTTCGAATGTCACCCTCAAGTCTTCTACTAGAGTTTCGACGTGTTTGGTCTTGACGACCACATCGTCTACGTATGCCTCTACTATTTTGGCTATCTGGGTAGCCAGACATGTTTGAATCATGCGCTGATATGTTGCGCCGGCGTTTTTGAGTCCGAAGGGCATTGTGTTGAAGCAGAATGGCCCATATGGAGTAATGAATGCCGTTGCGGCCTGGTCTTTCTCCGCCATCTTGATTTGATGGTATCCGGAGTATGCGTCGAGGAAGCACAATGAATCGTGCCCTGCGGTAGCATCGATGATTTGGTCGATGCGAGGGAGGGGGAAAGGGTCCTTTGGACAGGCCTTGTTAAGGTCTTTAAAATCGACGCAGAGGCGCCAGGATTTGTCCTTTTTTGGTACCATTACTAGATTGGCTAGCCAGTCCGGATGTTTTATATCTCTGATGAATCCGGCTTCTAAGAGTTTGGCTAGCTCTTCTCCCATTGCCTGTCTTTTGGGTTCGGAAAATCGCCGAAGAGCTTGTTTGACATGCTTGTTTCTTGGAGGGGTCATCCCCCGCTATTCCTTCGCCGTTCCCATCCTGTGGGATATCCACCATGTATATGTCGTATGAAGAGGTGGCTTTCCAGTGCCCGATGGGCGCTGGTTGTTGGTCGTCTCTGGCATCGTCGTCCATACCGTCGATGTCCTCAGAGTCGTAATCTAGCATGTCGGTTAGATCGTCGACAGTGGCTACCAAGTGGGTGGTGGGTGGGCTCTGAATTTCTTCGTCGTCTGCATCCCAACTGTCCTGGCTGCAGTCCGGCCAGGCCTCTCCTGATAACGAGAGGTACTTTAGCAAACTCAAGATGTCGCCAAAAGGAGAGCATTGAAAGATGTCCGCCGCGGTGAACTCCATGATCGGCGCCCAATCGGATTCGACTGAAGGGGGCACGGGAGGTCCGGAGTCCGGCAAGGAGTCCAGCACCTCGGAGTCACGAGCTTCATGGGGGACAAGATAGGTGTTCGGCTCTATCACCGTAGAGGTTGCAGCCCCGGAGGCGGTGTCTAGCCATCCATCCTTGGTCTGCGCAGCCGGCCCCGAGTCGAAGATCGGAGCGGGTTCGAGTGCGGCCTCCAGGGTACTGTCCGGCTGCAGAGCTAAATCATGCCCGTCGTGACAGTACGACACGTTCGGCTGTGGCTCGAATCCGTCGAGGATCAAGTCCCCGCGGATGTCAGCCGTGAAGTTCAAACTTCCAAATCTGACCTGATGGGCAGGGGCGTAGCCTTCGATCTGCTCCAGCTGGCCAAGCGAATTGGCCCGTAGTGCGAAGCCGCCGAATACGAAGATCTGTCCAGGGAGGAAGGTCTCACCCTGGACTGCATCGTCGTTGATGATCAAAGAAGCCATCGAGCCTATCGGTGACGACACAGAGGAACTCTCAATGAAAGCACCAATGTCGGTGTCAAAACCGGCGGATCTCGGGTAGGGGGTCCCGAACTATGCGTCTAGGCGGATGGTAACAGGAGACGAGGGACACGATGTTTTTACCCAGGTTCGCGCCCTCTTGATGGAGGTAAAACCCTACGTCCTGCTTGATTAATATTGATGATGTGGGTTACAAGAGTAGATCCACCACGAGATCAAGGAGACTAAACCCTAGAAGCTAGCCTATGGTATGATTGTTGTTCGTCCTATGGACTAAAGCCATCCGGTTTATATAGACACCGGAGAGGGCTAGGGTTACACAGAGAAGGTTACAAAGGTAGGAGATCTACATATCCGTATCGCCAAGCTTGCCTTCCACGCCAAGGAAAGTCCCATCCGGACACGGGACGAAGTCTTCAATCTCGTATCTTCATAGTATTGGAGTCCGGCCGATGATGGTAGTTCGGCTATCCGGACACCCCCTAGTCCGGGACTCCCTCACTCTCTCTCATGTTCTTGAGGTGATACCATCTTGATGTATTATAAGCTTTGCTATTATAGTTGGATCATATGATGTTTCTCCCCCTTTACTCTCTTGTGATGAATTGAGTTTTCCCCTTGAAGTTGTCTTGACGGATTGAGTCTTTAAGGATTTGAGAACACTTGATGTATGTCTTGCCGTGCTTATCTATGGTGACAATGGGATATTCACGTGAGCTACTTGATGTATGTTTTGGTGATCAACTTGCGTGTTCAATGAACTTATGCATAGGGGTTGGCACACATTTTCGTCTTGACTCTCCGGTAGAAACTTTGGGGCACTCTTTGAAGTACTTTGTGTTGGTTGAATAGATGAATCTGAGATGGTGTGATGCATATCGTATAATCATGCCCACGGATACTTAAGGTGACATTGGAGTATCTAGGTGACATTAGGGTTTTGGTTGATTTGTGTCTTAAGGTGTTATTCTTGTACGAACTCTAGGATAGATCGAACGGAAAGAATAGCTTCATGTTATTTTACTATGGACTCTTGAATAGATCGATCAGAAAGAATAACTTTGAGGTGGTTTCGTACCCTACCATAATCTCTTCGTTTGTTCTCCGCTATTAGTGGCTTTGGAGAGACTCTTTGTTGCATGTTGAGGGATAGTTATATCATCGAATTATGTTATTATTGTTGAGAGAACTTGCACTAGTTAAAGTATGAAACTTAGGCCTTGTTTCCTAGCATTGCAATACCGTTTACGCTCACTTTTATCATTAGTTACCTTGCTGTTTTTATATTTTCAGATTACAAAAACCTATATCTACCATCCATATTGCACTTGTATCACCATCTCTTCGCCGAACTAGTGCACCTATACAATTTGCCATTGTATTGGGTGTGTTGGGGACACAAGAGACTCTTTGTTATTTGGTTGCAGGGTTGCTTGAGAGAGACCTTCTTCATCCTATGCCTTCCACGGATTGATAAACCTTAGGTCATCCACTTGAGGGAAATTTGCTACTGTCCTTCAAACGTCTACATTTGGAGACCAAACAATGTCTACAAGAAGAAGGTTTTGTAGTAGACATCACCCTCCACCACCCTCCTCGGCCTCCTCCTCCTCGCCCTTAGGAACATACTGCTCCTCCCCAGACTCAAAAGGTGTCTCAATATAGGTGGGAATCAAAGAAGACCCTCCTATTTCGGACACAGCCCGAAGTTTTTTGCCCCGGGTGTCTCTCCCCCCACCTCCTACTCCTCTAGGGGCTCTCCCCCCACCCGCTTCTCCTCTACGGTCTCCTCGCCCGATCCCTCGACCTCCCTGTGAGGTGTCATCATCGCGTAGTTGGGAGGGAACCTTGTGGGCTCGTCCATTCCGAGTAAGTGATTTGCATTAACAAGAGAATAAACATTTAATAAGGATATCAAATAAACAAGCATACGGAAAAGAACATTAATAACAGAAGAGCACATTAAGCATACAAAAAAGAACATTAATAACATAAGAGCACATTAAGCATACTATTGTAATCTACCTCAATCATCATTAAAAGGATTTACATTTTCTAGAACCCATATGAATCATCACTATTGTAATCTACTTGTCGACGAGTCTCATCATCCTATCACGCATATGTTCTTCGTTGTCTGACGGAGGTGGAGGCTCTTCCTCATCGTCAGCGTCTTCATTTAACTTTTACAGCATAATTATGTCTCTTTGATTCACAACTGCCTCACCCTCAATCCGTGCGTCATCGTCATTTGGGTCCAGGTCAACATAACCCAAGTCATCATCCTCCTTGTTTCGGACCATGTCATCATGTTCCTCTTGAAAGAACACTCCCTCGTATGTGATGGGGTTCATGTTGTAGTAATCATCATCGTTCGGGTCTGGTAGCTTACCATGTGGCGACACCTTGAACACAACGTCCCAACCCTTTAGGTACTCCTTCTGGCATGGGTAAGGTAGATAATATACTTGTGGTGGCCTAGGTAGAGGTGATAAAGAGATCAGCTCCAGCATAGACAGTTGATGGTTTAACTTCACCTAAACCAACAGAAGGCGTATGTCTCAGACCCTTTTTGGGGTCGAACCATCGGCATTTGAACACAGTGAGACTTAGGTGTTCGTGGCCACGTTTGAATGTAAGATCGTATATTTTGTTACCCTTCCGTAGTAATCTACTTTATTATCTCCTTCGGTGAAGACTCCGGTATTTATAGTTTTGGGATTAGGCCGACTGTTCTGGTGCGCCTCTGTATGGAAGCGATACCCATTGACATCATACTTTTCTCATGTCATGACGGCAGGGTCAAAACCCATGGAAACCCATCTCAATTCTTCATCCATTGATTCGCTCGGATCATTTCCCAACAAGTTGAATTGAAATTATAGGTTGCATGAGTTTAATTGGAATTGTAGGGTGTAATAGGTAATAGGGAAGTGTGAAAATTTACTTTCTCCATGAACCACGCAACAAAATTTTTCCTTCCATCAGCACCCTTTTGTAGAAGAGCAAGTGCCTCCTCTTCAATAGGAGGCAGCATTTCCGTCCACTCTTCATCAACGAATCGACTACAATAAGAAAAGCGGTATAAGAACTAGGCAAAGTGAACATAACAAATTGACTAAAAGAATGGTGCAAATATATTAGCTCATCCACTCATCCTCAACTTCCTTGATGTTGTGCAAGATATAGAACATGACATCCTCCCACTCATCTTGTGGCATGATATAAGGTGTCGAGCATCCAGCCCTGCCACCTTGCCCGATGAATAGAGGCAGCTCGGGTTTATACTTGGGTTCTTCTATATTGTATCGAGTCACCTTATTATGGAGCGTAGGAACATGGTCCGGAGAGTACCTGTCCTAAGGTGTGCCACCTCCTCTAGGAAACTGCCTAAGCTATTGAAGCTTCAATCTTAGCTTTGTTTCCACATTTCTATCTTAGATGCTTGTTCTGTCTCTCAGGGTCGTACTGCCAATGATTCTGCACAAGGCTCCCCAACAATACCTCATCTGCGAGGTGGAAAATGAGATGTGTCATCGTAGTAAAGAAGCCTGGTGGGAAGATCTTCTCTAGCTTGCATATCAACTCCGGCGCCTTCTTATGCATTTCTTTTATCATCTTAGGACATACTTCTTTAGCACAAAGCATGCAGAAGAAATGACTTAACTCCGCAAGCACACGCCAGACACGCTCGGGAACATAGCCCCGAACCATCACCGGCATAATCCGCTCAATCCATACATGATAGTCATGACTCTTGAGCCCGGTCACTTTACCCATTGAAAGATTGACCCCCTTACTTATATTTGATGCATAGCCATTAGTGAACTTCATAACGTGTTTCAGCCACTTGACTGCCTCCATCTTATGATCCTTTTTAAGTATGAAGTCAGCATCTTGCTTGAACCAAGATCTTCGACTGCATGTGGGAGGCTGCATGTGTAGACGAGGTCTATCACAAATATTCTATTGATCGACTCTAGCATTAACATTATCCTTTGTCTCACCAGGAATGTTGAGGATCATGCAAAAAAGGGACTCTACGACATTCTTTTCGGTGTGCATCACGTCGATGTTGTATGGAAGTTTGAGGTCCTTAAAATAGGGAAGCTGCGTGAAGGGGGTAATGTGAGTCCAGTTGTGCGTCTCACCATATCCTTCAAAACATTTTTTCCCTTTACCATTTCCTTTGCCCTCGCCCCCGCCCTCGTCTTCGCCTGTGGCTTTGCCTTTGCCTTTGCCTTTGCCTTCGCTGACAGGCTTAAGAGCTTTCAGCTGAGCAAGCACATCCGCACCAAAAAACGTTGGAATCTCGTTTACTTCATGGACAACTTTTCCTTTTGTGAAGTTCTTCTTGTCTTTCCTATCAGGATGGTCTAGAGGGAGGAACTGTCGATGCAGGTCAAAGGCAACATACTTTCCACCCTTCTTCAGCCAAATGAAAGTCAAGGCCTGCATGCACACTGGGCAAGGCATCTTCCCACTTGTACACCATCAGCAGAATAGGGCATAGCCGGGAAAGTCATGCATGCAATACTGTAGCCAAACTTTCATCAAGAAATTTTTCTGCAGATGCCGGTCGTATGTCAACCTCGAGCAGTACCAAGAATGGTGAAAATCATCCACCAATGGCTGCGTAAACACACTAAAAATTTTCCCCAGATATTAAGGCCCCGGAATTATAAGCGACAGGAACATGGTCTTGCATTGCATTATGGCGCCGGGAGGGAGATTGAGCAGAATAACAAACATGGGCCAATAACTATATGGATTAGACGACATACCATAGGATTGAACCCATCACCTGATATATAAATTATGACATTCCCAGCCTCGGCTGCTTCCTCCAGGTATTCTATATCGAATGACTTCCATGCTTCACCTTCTGATGGATGTACAATTTTATTTGGATTGTACCTTTTCCCTTCCTTGTGCCACTTCATCATTTTGGTAGACTCCTCGGTGATGAAAACGCGATGCAATATTTTTATCAAATCAAGATACTGAAGAACCTTCACAGGGATTTTTAGCTGCTGCTTCTGACCCTGCTCATCGACCACCTCAATATACCGAGAGGAACCGCACTTCCTACAGTAGTTGTCATTCGCATACTCCTACAGTAGTTGTCATTCACATACTCATGCCTAAACAAAAGGCAATTCTTTGGATAAACATGTATTTTCTCATAATCCATGGAGAGCGCCTTCATGATTTTCTTTGTAGCGTACATGGTTTTCGGTAGTTCATGGCCCTCAGGCAGGCTGTTAGCCCATACTCCCAGAAATGCTTCGAAGCAACCTCTGCTACAGCCGTACTCAGCCTTGACTGGCATCAGTTGCGAGATGGCATCCACCACAAAGAGCTTGGCACCCTCATAAAGAGGTTTCTTTGAGGAGGCCAAGATATCCAGGAAGGCCTTTGCGGTTTCCTCCGGCTCCTCCGGTTCATTCGCTAAATGTGACGGAGGTGTCGGCTGTGCAGCAAAGACATCATCTAGCATGTCTCTAACCCCATCGTCCTCTTAACCAGCAACAGGTTGTCGTATCACCTCCTCTCTACCACGGTCCCGTTGGGCAAAGTTTATCGGCATATTGAAGTTGGGCATAAATCCATTCGTGCGAAGGTGCTTAGTCATCTCACTCTTATCTCTGCGCATACATCTCTTACATTTGGCACACGGGCATTCTGGCACAATCCTCATTGGACTACGGAATATCTCTTTCAAAAACACATTAGTTTTCTCGACCAACTCTGTTGTTACTTGATTCTGATAGAAAAACCCATTATACATCCACTGATTATCTGCCATCTCTGCTTTATTGGAAGCCACACAAAAATATTAAGGATTCATTTAAATTACTCACATCAATATTTTATTTTTTTACAGGGTTGATGAGAAATGATATTTAATCCACCTACATGTCTAATAGGTAAAGATGGGTCCTAATTGCACCGGACAATGTGTAGATTGAGTATGTTGTCCATGCTCTACCCCATTCCGAGACAAAATTTCGGCAGCACCTCCTCGCTGTTCCCCAAATACACGTATCAGCAAAATGCCGAGAGAATGTGCATCTGGAGAACAACGAGGAGGCGCCGCCGAAATCCTGTCTCGGAATGGGGTAGAGCATGGACAACGTACCCAATCTACACATCCTCGGGCTGTCCGTGGAAAACGCTGGACAATCTGGAAGAGCTAGAGTGATAAATATGCAATTGAATGCATATTTATCGATGCAACCCTTTCGGGCGGGAGACGCCTAGGTTACGCGACTTGATGTGAAAATTTAATCTTCTTAAAAGAGGGTAGGAGGTGAAGGTGGATTCGTAGCTCACCCTCCGCTGTATAGGAAGTAGTCGAACAATGGCAGGATCACGGACCAAAAACCCAGAGGACGAAGGCTCCAGGGAGATGAAATATCACAAAGCCTGTAAATTTTACCGAGTCAAAAAATTTGAGGGCATCACATCACATAAAGCATTGACACTACAAACTATGAAAAAAAATCATATTGCTAATGACATCTAGTCAAGTTTTTAGTTCATCATGATACTTCAAATCCTAATTTTCGTCAAGTATCAAAGTTTGTTTTTCAACTTTTTTAGCAAGATCAATATGACCAAACACTAACTTGACCAAACACTAACTTGACCAATATACATCCATCTATCACAAACTTGACCAATATATATTCATCCATATTTTAGAAAATAAGTGTCTAAAACATTTGTTAACTTCACTAACATCCATTCACAAACTTAGTAAAAACTATCGAGTATGTATCAAAAAACCTAATAAAACTACACAAAACAAACAAAAAACTACATTTTATCCATGTATCTAATATCCACCTATCTATTCATATATTGATATATATCGGTTTGTCATTTCATCACTTGCAACTAGCTACTAGCAACAACACACAGCTGCAGCAAGATGCGGCAGCAGCAGCACACATGCAGCGGCAGCGGCAAGCAACATGAGCACGAGAAGCGGCAAACAACATGAGGATGA
>NC_041393.1:79535088-79536560 GCF_002162155.2 Triticum dicoccoides
CAGTCGTCGGCGACGGTGGGAGGAGGGTCGGACGTGGGTGGCGGCGGGGCTCATGGGGCTCGAGGGGAGCTGGGCGCGTGGGGATCGAGGGGGTGACGGTGGGGCGCGTGGGGCTCGAGGGGGCGACGGGGCAGCTCCACGGCGGCGCTGGTCGGGGTGGGGGGCAGGATCGGGGTCGAGGAGATGAGGAATGAGTGGAGGGGGCAGCCCGTGGATGGATAAGACGGAGTATGCTGATGGCTAAGCCGTCGGCATAGGTGACAACGCCACGTGGTACCTATGCCGATGGCTTAGCTGTAGGCATACATATTTTTCAATTTTTTTATTAGCAACAAATTTAAAATTTTAAAATAAATCTACTACTAATTTATTAAAAATCCAATAGCCTAACCCAGCACAAGTCCCTACCCAAGGCTGCCGACACGGCCATTTCCCCCCTCCGGTGTGGTCTATGGCCATCGGGGGCTAGCTATCCCTTCACGACTCATGATTTTATCGCGCTCCGAGTCTTTAATAATATTCACGCCGCATTGTTACCGCACACGTCCATGAGCAACGTCCGGGGCAAAGCCACTGCAAAAACCCCTCCGTGTAAACCCGACGCGTCCGTTTCCTCCCTCAAGGTGTCGGCAGCGGTGCTATCCGTGAGGGGGGCCACACCCCGGAGATGCGTGTCGCCTCTTCAGACATGCCACCACACCGCCAGACATGTATGAGGGCCAGATGCGATGCTCCGGTGGCATTGCCACCCCCCAGGGCCCCCGTCCCGCATAACCCTAGAGCGGTTGACCATGAGATCTAGCCCTTTGACTTTCCACGGACGGGTTTTGACCAGTGGACCTCTCCACCCGGTTGTGTTAGGTCAGCCCATAGGAAAACCTCGTAGCAACATCCGAGCCAAACCCACAGCAAGATCCCCTCCGTGCAGACCCAGCGCGTCCATTTCTCCGTCCTGGTGCCGCCGGAGGCGCCGTCTGTGAGGGGGGCCACACCCCGGAGACGCGCGCCGCCTCTTTAGACATGCCACCACACCACCCCGCATGTATGAGGGCCCGGTGCGACGCTTCGGTGGCATTACAACCCCCAGGGCCACCGTCCCGAATAACCCTGGAGCGGTTGACCATGAGATATATCCCTTTGACTTCCCATGGATGGACTTTGAACAGTGGACCTCTCCATCCGGTTGTGTTAGGTCAGCCCAGAGGGACACCTGGGAGCAACATCCGGGCCAAACCCACAGCTACATCACCTCCGTGTAGACCCGACGCGTTTGTTTCCCCCTCTAGGTGCCGGCGGCGGCGCCGTCCGTGAGGGGGTCCACACCCTGGAGACGCGTGCCGCCTCTTCAAACATGCCACCACACCACCACTCATGTATGAGGGTCCGGTGCGACGCTCCGGTGGCATTGCTAACCCCCTCCCAGGGCCCCCATCCCGCCTAACCGTGGAGCGGTTGACCACGAGATCTAGCCC
>NC_041393.1:79536871-79543895 GCF_002162155.2 Triticum dicoccoides
GGCCAGTCCCCGGAGACGCATGCTGCCTCTTCAGACATGACACCACACCACCCCGCATCTATGAGGGCCCGGTGCGATTATTTGGTGGCATTGCTACCCCCAGGGCCCCTGTCCCGCCTAACCCTGGAGCGATTGACCACTAGATCTAGCCCTTTGACTTCCCACGGACGGGCTTTGACCAGTGGACCTCTCCACCCGGTTGTGTTAGGTCAGCCCAGAGGGACACCTGGGAGCAACATCCGGGCCAAACCCACAGCTACATCACCTCGGTGTAGACCCGACGCGTCCTTTTCCCCCTCCAGGTGCCGGCGGCGGCGCCGTCTGTGAGGGGGGCCACACCCCGGAGACGCCTGCCGCCTCTTCCACTATAAAAAATTAACTTCTGTGATGATACGTGTTTGTCACAGTAGGTCGCGTTTTTTGTCATGCATGTTCTGTCATAAATTTGTCATGCATGTACATCCATGACAAATTTATGACAGAATCAAGATAGCCATACCTGTGCTGTCGCAGAAGTGTTCCATGACATTACGAAAATTATCATCACAGAAGTGTCCACTTCCATTATGATAAATCGTGCATCACAGAAGTGCTTTCGTCAAGGGTGACCGACACGTGGCATCCACCGTAACGGAACGCCGTTAATCTATCGGGTCGGGTTTTGGATCCGATAACCCATTAATAGCCCCGACCAATGGGGATTTTCCACGTGTAAAATCATCATTGGCTGGAGGAAACACGTGTCAGCTCATCGTTGGGACAGATGTCATCCACTCATTGGACAGAAGGCGCCTATGATACATTGACACCTGGCACGGCCCAACAGAGGCCCATTAATGTGAAAAGGCCGGCCATTTGACTTGGTCAAAAGGTGGTGGGCCGGCCCATGGAAAGCCTGTTAACGGCCTGTTCGCATAGAGCCCATTTACAGCCCGCTAACCCAAGGCCCGTTACGCCCTATTCGAATTAGGCCCAGTAGCGTCATCTGGGTCATCCAATATGATTCCATCCTGTTTTCACTTCTGGCCCATGTACGGCCCATGACGTCTTTCGGCCCATATGAGGCCCTATGTAACTCTTGGCCTATTAACGGCACGTGGTGAAACTGGCCCGTAATGAACAATGTATCACTTTACACCCATTAACGGCCCGTGGTGAAACTGGCCCATATAGAACAGTGTATCACTTTATACCCATTAACGGCCCGTTATTCCGTTGGGCCGTTTCCAGCCCATGTTATCTTTCGGCCTTCTCAGAGCCCATTTATTCTTGGGCTCATTTCCAGCATTCGTTTACTTATGGCCCGTTACTGTCATTTTCTGCTTGTGGGCCAAATTCAGCCCGTGGTTACAGTCGGCCCGTTTGTGGTCCGTTAATACATTGGGCCATTTTCATAGGGTCATCAAATACGGCCTATTAACGATGGCCCGTTATGGTCGGCCCATGAACGAACGATTCCAACTCTAGCACTTTTATGGCCAGAATGCGGTCTATTTGGCCCATGTTTGGCCCATCAATCATACGGCCCGTATAAGGCCCATTGATGATATGACTCGTAGAAGGCCCATTGATGATACAGCCTGTAGAAGGCCCATTATTTCTACGACCCGTAGAAGGCCCATTATTTCTACGGCCCGTAGAAGGCCCACTATTTCTATGGCCTGTAGAAGGCCCATTGTTTCTACGGCCCGTAGAAGGCCCACTGTTTATACGGCCCGTAGGTCCAGTGTCACTACAGTAAATATTAGCACATGGTTATTATGGCCCAGTTTTAAAAAATAGGTTATTACAACCAGTAGCAAACCGCAGAAAAAGAACTGCATTGACTACAAGCAAACAAATAACAAGACAATAAGGAAATAAATAATCAAGCAACTTACACTAGGCTATCACGGCTATTACACATATTACATCCACTGGGAATCAAAGTTTGCCACCAGTGCAAATATAGGGAACACAGCTGCATATAAACACCACAGCAAAACAAGTCCAGAACTGAAACCACTTCAGAAGAGCTCAAGAAACAATATCCTAGGTACCCATAATGCTGGCAAGATGCTTAGCAAGCTTATTAACTTTCTCTTGTTTGGCGCTTAAGTCCTCCAGCGCTTGCTGTTGCACCAGAAAGTATGCATCTGAATTCTGCAGGGACTTCCTCAGTCCTTTGGCTTCCTGTTGCATAACATCTGATCGATGTCTTTTAACTTGAAGTTGAAACTCAAGAAGCCGAACTAATTCAGGCAACGAGTTCGAAGAGCTGGTGCCAGTAGTGGTAGCCAGTAACTCGAACACTACATCAAGATAGGACTTTGGGGTTGTCTCAGTGTCTTCAATATAGTTTTTATCAGCTTTCTTCTAGACCAACAGGGATGTCTCACTATCTTGAACCTTATCTGCATTACTTCCTTTACCATTTCATAACAGGGTACTCTTCTCCAATATTTTATCTGCGTTCTAAAAGAGAAACAAGCAAACACATCTCAGGTTTACAATGTAGTATATGAAACTCATTTTGGTAAACTAGTTCAGTAGTAAGGTGGACAGGATAACAACATGAAACAAACATATATCTATGTAGTATGGTCACTGTATGGTCTATATCATTCTAGTTTATGTTGCCAAATCAAGATAGATACAGTTTGAATCATATCTATTTAAGACAAAGCAGCATAGACAGAATATAAGTGTGGTAAACTACACAACAATTACAACACTTGTAATGTGCATGGCATGAGAACATAACTGTCTATTCAATTGAAACTGAAATCAACATAGAGCAAGTTACAACAGCAGACATCCAAACACGTTGAAGAAACAGGTTTAAAACATACCTGTTGTGCCATTGGAGTTTCAATTGCATCCTTCAAATTTGAAATTGGTTGGTATCAGTAAATACAGTGATGCAAGAGAAAAGTAGTATGAACCATAGCTACGGAACCTAACCTGAGAACAATTCTTCTTTTGCTTTAGGCGTTGACTTCGGGTTCGGAGTGGTGGTCCTCGTGATTTGGGCACTGCAGTTGCCTTGCTAACTGCTCGTGTTTGGGTGCTCTGTGGTGGAGACGGTGCTGTGTCAATGGGAACTGGGTGTCTATCTGCTGGGGTTGGGGTTAGAAGGGGTGTAGCTGGTTCTCTGTCCAACTGGGTAGGGGTACAATCTACATGAGTGTGGGTTATGTGTCGTGAGGCTGGTTCTTGGGCAAGTACAACCGTGGTTCTATCTGCATCGACAGGTAGCACGATCTTTTCTGAAGACCGTGTTTTAGTCCCACAGATACTGCCATCACTCCCTCTAATTGAAATGGCTGATAAACAAGAAAAGTAATTGAATGTACAGACATTGTAAGATAGACAGGTGCAATGGATAGTAGGGAAGAAAACAAGGCATGCAATAATTCACATTTATGTTGTCTAAGCAAACAGAATAGCAGGACATAATTTCACATATATGATGGCTAATTAAACAGGATAGCATGACACAATTTCACATGTATGATGGCTAACTAAACAGGATAGAATGACATACATCAAAATATGATGACTATGTAAACAGGATGACATGATATAACTATACGATGTGTCTATTAAAGTGGTTGGCATGCCATAAATCACAAACATGCCGTCGATGGAAACATGATGGTATGATATAATTCACCGATAGAATGACATAATTTAAAATATGATGACTATGTAAACAAGAAGAGATGATATAACTATATTATGTCTTTAGAAAATGGGTTGGCATGCCATAATTCAGATACATGCTGTCTATGTAAACATCATGGCATGACATAATTCAAATATATGATTTATATACTAAGGAAGTGAGTAGATGGCAATCGCATATATGATGTGTCAACTAAGGACATGGCATTCAATATTGTGTATATGATGTAAAAACTAAGCATTGCAATACAACATATGCATTATATGAGTAATATAACCCTACCAAGTTTGAGCATACACCTCAGGGGGATAATAGGACTGGTCATCTTCCTCTGAAACCTCCTCTGAAGAGCTATCTGTAACCAGCAAGATATCTGCTTCAGCAGGTAGCATCGTCTGCTCTGAAGACCTTGTTTTCACTCCAGATTTCTCCATCACCAATTCAAATGGCTCATGCACAGGAAGAGTAGTTGAATATACAAACATTGTCGACAAAAGCAATGAGAAATACAAAAAAGGACGACATGATATAATTCACATATATGACGCTTGCCTAAACATCATGGCATTGCATAATTCACATACATAATGCCTTGCAACAAGATAACATTGCATAATTCACATATATAATGTCTTGCAACAAGATGACATTGCATAATTCACATATATGGTAATTAGACACTAAACAGGTGGCATTCACACAAAGCATGTCTAAACTAAGCAAATGACATAGCAATGCAAGATACCATATGCATGATATGAGCAACATAACCCTGCCAAGTTAGGGCATGCACCTCGGGGGGGGGGGGGGAATATGACTGGTCATCTGCCTCTGAATCCTCCTCTAAGGAGCTATCGGTAACCAGCAAGACATGCGCTTCGTCAGATAGCATTGTCTCCTCTGAAGACCATGTTACCACTCTAGATTTTTCCATGACCGTGCCGAATGGCTGATGCACAGGTAGAGTAATTGAATGTACTAAAATTGTTGACAGATGTAACACGTAATAAAAAATGATGGCATGATATAATTCACATATAAAATGACTGGCTAACCAGGGTGGCATTGCAAAATTCACATATATGATGCCTGGCTAGACAAGATGGATTGCATGATTCACATATATGATAAAGAAACTAAACAGATGCAATTGACACAAAGCATGTCTAAACTAAGCAGATGACATCTTTAATGTATACAGTAAGCAATGCAAGGCACCATATGCATGATATTACCAACATCAGCATGCCAAGTTAGAGCGAAGACCTCATGGGGTAAATAGGAGTGGTCTTCTCCTCCTGAATCCCCCTCAGAACAATTATCTTCCTCTTGATTACGATCCGAAATGGGTGGAGGGGGGCTGCCTTTGCGCCCACCATGGAACGATGTCTGCATGAAATTTTATTGCCATGCAAGGCTCGTCTCTTTTGCTCTACATGATCAGTTCCATTGTGTACAATAACTGGCATGCATAGGAATAAAACATAGTGAGATTATGTAAGGAGTGCATGCACAAATCCAGAGTGATGGTAGCAAACTGTGGGTAGACCCAAAACCAATGATATAAGGCAGATAATAGCTTTAGTTAAAAAATACAGATAATGGCTCCTTTAATGTTTGTTTGCACCCAACATGAAACTCATAGTAGACACCGGAGATTAACCAGATAGTAGACATATAGTACTGATTGCTGCCCCAATATGTACCCCACAACCATTTAAAAACTCATGTTTCAGCATTAGTTTGGACCTGACTCGGAGTTTAATAGGTGAACACGACGATAATGTAGCATGTCATCATATTAAGCGACGCATAACGTAAGCAGACACGGAAGAGTGCGACCTCTCTTGCGGACCCGTGTAGTCCTCAAGGTCATTTGCTCAGTTGATGATGGTAATGCAGTTGTCGTGGCTATCGGCGGCGGGGAAGAAGATCTGAGGCGGGGAACACATCGCCGCAGGAGCAGGACAAACCACACAAGGTTTTCTTTGACACATATCTGTAACAGAAGTAATTGAGTAAGGGCTTGTTTGAATTTGAGTATTCTAACAATGCACGTGCAAAACAGAGAATTTAAAAACACATGATTTTTGCCAATCTGGGTGTTTGATTCACAACAATTGGAAGATCACACATGCAAAAAAGCATGGTGTGATTAAGTCAAACCACAAGAAAATGTACGGTTATAATGCTATAATGCTACTATCTCTTAGTCTTGTGCTTGATGAATAGGAATGTGAAAAGGAGGAGAAGTGGAAATTAGAATTCCAACAGTTTTTCTTTCAAGGAGACACTAAAGGAACAAATCCTACAGTTTTCCTTTGCTCCATTCCTTTGCACCAAATTCATGAAAAGTAGTACCATAGGAAACTTTCAAATTCCTATGTTTTTCATTCACTTTTCCTTTCAAGCACTGGCGATTCTAGTAGGCAGGCTTGAGCAAGGAAAATCCTACACTAAAAAAAGTTTTTTTGCTACTTCTATTACTTTGGACCCAGGCCACTGCCATACTAGCTCAACTCCCATGCCCATCGACAAATGCACAGCTCAAACACGCAGAGATAAATAATGATGGCGTTCAAGAGAGTCCATCACGGATAGCTAAGTTGCCTGGTACTTCACTGCTTGTCATATAGTAGGATAAAATAATTGTATTTCCCGTTACTACGAGTGCTCAGTGGACAATATATGTAACATGTATAGTAAAAAAGAGATGCAACAAGTGTACAACCTCTTTGTCAAAGCCATGTCGATCTTAGCGTGATTGGGTTGGTTGGTGAGGATGCTCTGGCTGACTTTGCTATCGGAGGAGGGGAAGAAGATCTTAGGCGTCTGGAGATGGAGCCCGAGGTATTGCTCTGCTGTGATGGAGGGTTTCGTCGTTGGAGAATCTCCGGTGAGTTGTACGACGCCGAGGCTGAAGCAGGATAAGAGAGACAATGAACAACGTTAACCTGAGTGGAATTCTAATAGCATCTCCAATACATGACGTAAAATACATAACCACAAAGTGCTAGATGTAAAATACATCAGCCGCTCATCTCTCAACTTAACTGTTGAAACTGAACTTAACTGTCGAAACTGCACTTAACTGTCGAAACTGAATTTTGCTGTCGAAACTGAATTTTGCTGTCGAAACTGAACGCACTAGCAAGGGGAGGCTACACGTCGGTCGACTGACTTTTTCATCTCTGATCAGTCGATTTTGCAGCCGTTGGATACGAAATCTAGGGCCTGCGGTTCATCTTCAACATCCACCCCCTGAGCCGCCAGCCACCACCAGCCAAACAGTAGCCCCCCGCCGCCCGCGGCCGGCGGTGTGCCACCTCGCCCGCCCCGAAAACACTCCCCACCGCC
>NC_041393.1:79544350-79554146 GCF_002162155.2 Triticum dicoccoides
TTCTCCGGCGATCCCCACGCCACCGCCCCGCCACCGCCCCATCCTGAACCCTAAGATAGATAGTGGGGTACCTCTCCGGCGAGCCCCCCTCCCCGTTGCGGCTGGTTCTCCCTTCACCCCAGCGAGCCCACCCCTTGAAAATCGACTGACCCAAAATTCGATTCAGTCGACTGAAGTGTAGCCAAATCGGAGCAGCATTGCAAGCAGGAGCAAGAGCGAGAGCAGCAATGCGAGCAAGAGCAATAGCAAGAGCAGACCAGGCAGGGACCGAGAGCAAGAGCAGAGCAGAAGCTCGAGCGAGAGCTAAAGCAGCAGCAGCTCCTACTGATGTGGACGTCGCCACCGAGGGAGCGACGCCGTGGAGGAAGTGGCCGGCGACGCCACCGTGGATGGAGCCGTGCCGTGTCGGCTCGGGATCGAGCGCCGGCAACACCGTGAGATCGAATCAAGAAGTAAATGCGGAGATTAGTGTACAACCTCTTTGGTGGCGCCGATTAGACCGCAGCTTTATCCAAGGAAACGGTGATGATGATGCTCTTCCAGTGGTGCAGGTGAAGACGGCAGTGTGGGAATGGAGGTGGAGCGAAAGACGAGGGAACATCGGGGCAGCTCCTTAGAGGTGGAAGATGGGGTGGCTGAACCGGCGGGATGAAGAGATCGACGACGGATCCTCATCTGGTATGGTGGATGAGGGATGTCGAGGTGTTGCTGTGGACGACGTCGTCGGGGAAGAGGCTCCGGCTGGGTGGTGGACGGAGCAGGGTGTGGGGTTTCATCGCGGGTTTTTGTGGCCTTGGTGTATGAATGGGTGTGCGGATGGGATGGCAGTGGGGAACCATGGCTTAGAGACGCGCTTGTCCAAAATGTGGGGTAAGTTATGAAAGTACCCCACACCGATTTGAGGCGGTTCTTTCGGTTTAGGGGTGCCACGGGCATTTCGCGTGTCGGGATTTCACAGGAGGTGGGAGTTTTCGCGCGTGTTGTAATTTCGGAATAGCAAGGCACGGGTTGAGATGGAGGGAGTTGTCGGAGCACAACGAGACAAAGATATATCTTAAATATTTCAGGCTAACAAGGCGCGGGTTGAAGAGGCGGGAGTTTCGCAGCATGATAGACAGAGACGCTAGATTCAATTTTCAGCATAACAAGGCGCGGCTTGAAATTTCAGAAGAACAAGCTTAACGTGTACCAAAAAAAAGATAATTTGCACCTCAACACGCACAACACACACGCAAACACCATTTAGACTAGAGTAAGCTACACGTGCATTGCACGCATGAGATTTTGCAACCAAATTATGAATAAATACCACATTATAGCATGCAAGCTTTGATTCATATATGCATGATGTAGATGTTCGTTTAATTCTTATAGTTCATTTCCTTCAAAATCATCTAGTTTTTATAAGAAAGCTAATCTATTTTAAGATTCACGGTTTTGTGCGTTGTAAGACATAAAGTAAAAACAAATAATGGCAAATCATGTAGAAAAACATTTGGGCAATTCTGATACGGAAGATTCTAGAACAAATAAGAAGTGCTTGTGTTTTGACGTTTGTACATTATGCTTAAGTTCAACCATGGAGTCTTCTAGATTATACATGTGGTGAAATTTCGTGGAATCTAGATGATATCGAACAGCCAATAGTGCTCAAATTTGCCATCTTTGGACCATCGGATTCGCCTCATCCAACGACCATCTTTCGAAGTTAAAGTTACCCGCACACAATATAAAAATATATATAATATAATATATATATATATAGGGGTATAGATATAGATATGTGATGCGAAAGCCGCCCATCATCTCCAATTAGAATAGTGTGTCCATGCACGGATGCGACGTGGCCAAATGATGTCTGCCATCGATATCTCAAATTCAAATCAGTCTCACCTTGTTCAATGTGTATACATTACAACTTGCTCGTTTCCAAACCACACCGCGCAGATCTCTATTATATTCATGCATGCATGGGTTTCAAACATCAGGAAATCTTATTCAAATATTTGAATTCAACTTTACATTGATTATGACCTCACCTATTCTTTTAGACCCACATAGTAGTCTTCTCTTTATAATCGTACCTCTAACTTTCTCTGGTGCATGCATGCACACACACTACCAGTCGGCATTATCATCGCACGCATGCAATCTTTTTCTTCAGGTCGGTCTCCCATGAAGGCACACACCCACACACATCCCCATCTCCATCATATCGGGCATTCTTTATCTCTGACGTGTGCATGCGCAACGATCCATGTTCCTCTATGTATGTGTGTATATAGCTAGGTCTTTCATAGTTTTCCACACAAACCGATCAATCGATATATCCAGTAAGGTCTCACCCTCTTTCCCACGTCCACATCGATCAATCTATACCTCTCTATATAGGATTAACATATATAGCTAATACACCCACATTAATTATATATCCAACGTCCCCCTCTCATCATCCATGACTTCCGCTTCATCTCTCAGACGCGTGCACAATGGCGAAGACAGGGGGCAGTAAGGGCCCTGCCCCCCCTAACATCACTATATATCGAGGCTAATATGAATGTGATCATTAGACAATTGCTCCTAAAAAGGTTTAATTTCATGAATTGACCCTCCTCGTAAAGGATTAGCAATGCTTGGCCCCCTAGCTCATTTATTTTTCATGGCTCCACCACTGCCTGCAACAGCGCACGTGTTCGCCCCCTCTCTCTAAATATTGATCTCGCACTTGTGCATTCCTTCATAGTCTCCCTCCACTCGGCCCCTCGCACCATCTTCTAGCCCCACACCGGATTTCGCCACATGTATAATCTAGCAGACTCCATGGTTGAACTTAAGCATAATGCACAAACCTCAAAACAACAGTCGTTCTCTTTTGTTCTAGAATCTTCCGTATCATAACTACCCAAACTTTTTTCTAGTTGAATTGCCATTATTTGTTTTTACTTTATGCTTTACAACACACAATTCCATGAATCATAAAATAGATTAAGGGCTTATTTGATTCAAAGGATTCTCAAAGGAATTTTGGAGGATTCTAATCATTAGGAATTTTTCCTATCTTGGTTGTTTGATTCGTAGGATTGTAAAACATAGGAATTTTTCCATATGATTCATTTGCACTAGATTTCATAGGAAACATCCCATCCACTCAAACCTCTTTGAAAGAATTCTGCATTTTTTCCATGCACAATCAAACACTCGTACAATCCTGTAGGATTCAAGACGACATTCCACTATAATCCCATGTTTTTCCTATTCCAGCATTCTTAGCTTTTTTATAAAAACTAAGAGGGTGCTTGGATCCAAGGGACTTATTTTAGTCTGACTAAAAATAGTCTCTTTAAGAGACTAAAGTTCCAAGCACCCCTGGCTAAAGAGGGGCTAAAACTAGTCTTAAGACTAAATTTTTTTAGTCAGGGGTACCCCTACTAAAATGTGGATTAGTCCTCTCTCTCCTCATTTAACTCCTCTCCTTTAACACGGGCGAGTTCTGGATTGGAGGGTTTGGAGGATAATAAATGCTCATTAACTTAATTTTAGTCTCCTTAGTATTTGGATCCAAGCATGTATGAGGCTAGCATGTTTTAGTCTCACTACTTTTAGTCATGGGACTAAAACGTATTCAAGCACCCTCTAATTGATTTTGAATGAGATGAACTGTCGGGTGGTTGGTGCGACATATGCCAACGGGTGGCTTACCATTGTGGGAGCCAATAAGACATCGCCGGTGCCTGGAAACGGGATAAGGCGAAGACATGCACGCCAGCGAATCTTACCAGGTTGGGGGCTCTCCGTGGAGATAACACCCCTAGTCTTGCTCTGCGGGGTCTCCGCGTGATCACTAGATCAACAAGTGGCTACAAGAGGCTCCTTGAGCTGTTTGGCGAGAGGGGGGAGAAAGGGCCAGGCTAGCTCTCTTCTCCTCTCAAAGTTGTGTCTAAAACTATCAGAGTCCAACCCTTTGCATGGGTGTCCCGGGGGGTTTATATAGGCCTACCTCCTGGGGGTACAATGGTAATCCGGCTGGGTGTGGGCCCTAGCCGTCAGTGTCTATGCTTGTCAGCTTCTCCGCCGCTCGTTGGGGCCCGCCGACTGGTGGGTCCCACCGGCTGCCGGCCTCTAGGCTGACAGGCCGGCCCCACCGCTTGGGTGTCTTGTCGGGGGCTAGTTACTGTTGCCTCACCCTTGATGACGAGGGCTTTGTTAAGGTAAGAATGGCTACAGTGCCGCCACCTGGCGGGTTCTCACTTTAGCCTTACCTCATCTTGTCTCCTTAATGGTACACATACTTCGAGGGGGGGACGAGTTTGCTGGGGAGAGCCGGCTATGCCCCTGGCCGACTAGGTGAAGCGTGGCCGCCTTCGGGTGTCTCTATGACCGAAGGGGCCCGCCGTCTGCAGGCCGTACTAAGAACCTGTCGTGGGTGGCGTCATGGTCAACATGGCAACGGTGTCCCACCGGACGGGAAGTGGCTGCCCCGTATGGCGTACTGTGGCCATGCATGCTCCGGGATTCGGGGTGGTAGGCTCCACTGTTGCCACACCCCGTTCCATCTCCGTTATGTGGGTGTAGACTTTGAGGGCATGAACTTGGCCGCCTATCGGGGGCCGGCTTCTTGGAGTCAGTCATCTTGTGGCCGGCTTCTTGGAGTCGGCCCTCTCGCGGCTTTCTTTTTGAGGGTTTTAGGGCTGGGCCGTCTTCCGGTAGTCGGCTTGTGGGATAGCCGGTCGGGGGAAGGCGGCCCCGTGTCTTGGGTGCTTGAAGGCTTGATCGGCCTGCTATTTTTTTGAAGAGCCAGGGGGAGCCAGCTAGGCTACCCGTGGTCATTTACTCTGACAGTAGTCCCCGAAGCTGGTTGGGCTTTATGGCTGAAAGGGGGACAAGAAGCTCAAACAGCTTCCTATCCTGAAGACCCGGCAGCTAGGAGCCAGCTTTACCCGAGTGTGTCGTCTCAGTGAAGGTTTTTGAAGTCTGAAGGCGGGAACCAGCTGGCGCGCAGGCCAGGCTGCGGGCTGGCCGCCCGCCGCCCGTGCGCCACATGGCACCCTTCGGCTGGAAGGGCCTGCCAGCCCACACGCGTGACGGGACGCCGCTGCAGACCGGGGCTCGCCACTTCCGCGCCTCGTCCCAAGCGCGGATCTTTTGTGGCCCAAACTGGCCACACATCTTCCAACGGCGGTTTCTGCTCGCCATTAAGGCGTAATAATCGTGGGACATGGGGGAGTGGGCGTAGTTAATCCCACGCCCCCACGCCTTGCCTCCTCGGCTTTTCCGCACGAGGCTATAAGTAGGGGGAGGAGGGGGAGCGGCAGACACTCGCACGCACGCCCTCGCTCCGCCATTTCCTTCTTCTTCCTTCTCTCTGTCGCCGCAGCTGCTCTCCACGATGCCGCCGCTCCATCGATCTTCTCGGCGCGCCGTAGTTTTGCCGCAGCCAAATCGTGCGCCCTCCGCCGCCGCGCTTTCCCTGTCGCTTCTCCGTCCTCATGGCTCCAACATCCAGCTCCTGGGACGGCTCCAACATCCACGAAAACCACATCGACTTCCTCCGCAAGACGCAGCGGTTGCCGGTCAAGGATCACGTGCTGGTCCGTCTCGCGCTGGAGAGGGAGATCTCGCCAGTGCCGGAGGAGGGCGAGCGAGTAATCTTCCGCTCGCAGTGCGTGCGCGGCGTCGGCCTACCCGCGAGCGGCTTCTTCCGCTTGTTTCTCGAGTTTTATCATCTCCAACCGCACCACCTCACTCCAAACACGGTGGTGCTGCTATCGGCCTTCGTCACTCTTTGCGAAGGCTTCCTCGGCGTTCTCCCCACCCTCGAGCTTTGAGGGGAGTTCTTCCAGTCCAAGCTTGGCACCATCGTCGCGGCGTGCCGGCTCCATGTGGTGCCTTCATCGCCATGCGGAGATCGACGGTCGATAACCCGTTTCCGCACATCGCGCTGATCCAGTCGGTGAAGCTCTGGCAGAAATCTTACTTCTATGTGAAGAACGTCGCTTTGCAAGGTGACTACATCAATCTGCCGGCTTACGTAGCCGGCCCGCCAGCTGGGAGATAGCCCTCGTGGTCCTACCGGGCCAGGTCGCTGGCGCCGGCTGGTGCTGGCGCCGTCGCCCGACTTTGGGTGTTGATCCAGTCGGAGGGCCTGACCGGGTCCGACCTGATAGCCGCCTTCGTGGAGCGCCGTGTGCTCCCACTCCAAGGCCGCCCTCACCTGATTTGTCAGATGAGCAGCCGCTTCGACCCAAGCTGGCTGAGCACCAAGGAGATGCCTCATGACGAGGTATCTTAAATGGTGAATTACATCGTCAACGGCAAGCTCACCGAGGAGTGGCAGTACGGCAAGGAGTCGTACTCTCGAGCCACCCCCCCCCCCACCTGTGGTAAGCCTTCCTTCCTTTCTTCTTCTCTTGTTGCCGAGTTCTCACTGGCCGGCTTCTGACCAGTCGGCTTGTTTTTTATCAGAACCCCCTCCTTCATCCGTCGGCCGGAACCGTGGGGGAGGAATGCGAGTTCGCCCCCGACCATGCGACGGATGACTTGGACGACCCCGACTTGGGGGCGGCCGCCTTAGACGACGACACTATAGGGGGAGGCGGTGAAGTAGGCAGCTCCGGGCTCACCACCGGCTTCGAGGATTGGCCGGATGACGACGAGATCGAAGTTGTTCCGCGCTGCCAGCCAGCATCCGATCATCAAGGTGCAGGCTCATCCACCACGCCGGGCGCTCGGGGCGGCGCGTGGAAGCGCCGGGCGGCGCCGTCCCTCTCCGGCAGTGGGCCGAAGAAGCCCAAGGGCTCTATGGGGGCAACCAAGCGGGATGACGCGGCCGCGAAGGTGGCCCGCTTCCGCAAGGTGATGAAGCAGCCGCAGGCAGTCTTGGCGTAAGTGTCAATTCTCCCGCGCCTTCCTTTTTTCTCTTTGGTTGGCGTCCTTCTGAGCCTTTCCTTTATTTATCGAACAGGGCTCCGCTCTCTCTTGAGCGGACCATAGCCGTCTCCATAGTCGGAGGGGCGGGAGGATCTGCAAGCTCCCGCCGCGTGGACCACCGCGCCGAGCTCCAAGCGGCGACGGAGTGGAACGCGCGGGAGGCGCGGGTGGAGCGGGAGGCGGAGGAACAGAGGGCCGCCACCGCCAGGGTGGCTCAGGAGACGATGGAGGAGTCGGCAGAGGCGCCGGCCGACGCAGCGGCCAAAGCTCAGGCGGAGGCCGCAGCCGCAAAGAAGGCGGCGGAGGCCCTACATAGCCAACCACCACAACTCATCAACCCCCTCCGTACCGTGGCCCCTGATATCCCAGTGCCCCCACCGGAGGAAGCCAGCTGCGATCAGCCGGTGATGGAGAGGGAGGAGGGCGAGATAGTCGTTCCGGAGGGAGAGGCAGTGCCACCATCGTCGGTCGGGATGGGCCAAGGCGGCCGCCCTGAGGCGCCGCCTGAGCAGCGGGCTGGAGGTGAGCCGACTGTGAGGGTTGATCTTGTGGTCCTGTCGCTGACTCGTCGGCGCGCAGGCAATGCGACTTCAGAGCCGGACCCGCAAAGGGCCGCGGGCTCCAGCTTGTTGTCCCATGACCTGGAGACGGCCAGCGTCAGCTCGCCAGGGTGGACGCCGGGCGGTGGGATGGCCGTGCTGAATGTGGCGGCGCAGGACGTCCGGAGCCGGCTTCAGTCCTAGGCCACCACGCTGAAGCAGTATACCCAAGAGTTTCTTGCAACACGGTCGGCCATTCGGGTGAGTCTTCGCTCTTGATTTCTTCCGTGGGGGCGCGCCAGCGCACCCACTGGGTGTAGTCCCCGAGTTCCGAGTCGGCTGCTGAGCAGGCGGCTTGGAACTTTTTAGCAAACTTTGACTAATGTCTTATTCTTATTCGCATCTTCGCCCTGTTCGCAGGATTATCACAAACCTCCACGCTGCTACCTTCAACTCCCAGGGCCGGGAGATGAATCATAAGACCGCAGATCTGACAGAGAGCCGGAGTAAGTGCTTTGTTTTTTATCTCATGTGGGGGTGCATCAGTGCACCCACTGGGTGTAGTTCCCGAGATTCGGGCCGACTGCTGAGCAGTCGGGTCGGATCTTCCCTGACGACTTCTTCCTTATTGCTTTTTTCTTTTGCATATATGTAGGGGCCAATGCCGACTAGGGAGCAGCTAGGTGTGGCACAGACCGCCCTTCGCGCCAGGGAGGCCGAGTTCAACGCCTTGGCTCAGGAACGTGATCGCCTAGCCAAGAAACTGGCCGGCTAGGAGGAGACCCACAAGGCGGCCCTGAAGACGATGCAGGACAGCGAGGCCGCCCTCAAAGCCGAATATGAGACCGAAGCGGCAAGCTGGGCCGAGGCAAGGCAGGCGCTGAGCCAAGGCTACAGCCGGGTTGAAGATTTGATCGACGCTAAGCCGCCTTCCTCTGAATCCCTTTGCTCGCCCCTGTGATCTGGTCTGTCTTCTGATTTGTTCTATTTCTTTCTTCTTTGAGCGGAATATTTCCCCGGTTACTCCGTTGCCTCCAATCAAGTCATCGAAGCTCACTGCGAGGCCCGACGACAAGCTGGGGTTGAGATCGCACCGGGTGCCAACCGGACGCTTGAAGAGCAGCTTCTGGCGATTCGGGCCTGGCTCCAGCCGGCTTATTGCATGCTCCGCCGTCTTCAGCGTGCCGGGGCACAGGTGCTGGCCGCCCTCTGGCCCGGCGACGTGGTTCACCGTACCCCCAGTCAGACTGCCGACTGGCTGGAGGTAGCAGTCGGCCGCTTCGAGGCCTGGAAGGCTTTTGCAGCTCGGCCCGGCACCCGATGGGCGCTAGAGTTCGTCCGGGCATGGTATCCTGGGCTGAATTTGGCCCAGCTGCGCACCTGGCGGCAGGAGGCTGACGAGGAGCTGGAGGCGGTGCGGCCGGCTATCATCCAGCGCGCCTCGGCGATCGTCGACTTCACCGACACCAGCGCCTTTGCCCCTGAGGTGAATGAAGACGACGTCGTTCAGCCAGAGGAGTGGTTCGGGCTGAACCCGGCAGAAGGGGAAGACTCGGCGGAGGAGATCGACTCCAGTGACGAGGGTGAAGAGGAGGAGGAGGAGGATGGTGAGGACACCGTGCCAGACAGTGGAGCGACCGGCCAGCCTCAGCCTGATCGTGCCTCTAGCAACGAGGCGCGTGCGAGTACGTCGCCTGCAGCAGGCGATGATCAAGCCAAGACTCGCAGCCGGCCACTCCTCCAGCCAACACTACCGTCTCCACCAACCTGCCCGACTCGCCTGTTGCTCCCTTGGCCTGACTCGCCGTCCTTGCGTTCCTGCCCGTTACTCTTTGAACAATTTTTATTAATTTTCGCAGTTCCACCCACTGGGGGTGTATTCAAACTATGTTGAATGCTGGCCTTTCGAAGGCCTTTTGTGTAAATATAATCATGCATGTGCTTGGCTTCCATTCATACTTGCTTTTCATCCTTTGGCTGTTTCCTTTGCCGCCCTCCCTTGGTCGTCGCCTTCCCAGCCGGACAGCTGTTCTACAGTCTATGGCTAGGGAAGGAGTTAGCCATCTGGGAGGGCAAGTACTCGAGCTTTCTTGGGTTGTGGCAAGGTAAGAAAGGAAGTCGGCCAGCCGGCTGCTGTGACAGCAGGTCGAGGAGGGGGGACCGCTTTGTGTTATATAAGTTTGTCAGTCCTTAACCATTTTTCATGTGGGCATCGTTTCCTGCCTTTAGCTCTTGCCAGCTGGACAGTCGATTCTTCGAGCTGCGACTTTCGACAAGAGAGGGCTTGGGTGCCGGCACACTACTTTTCTGGCTGTAGGTAGAACTTGAAT
>NC_041393.1:79554664-79563726 GCF_002162155.2 Triticum dicoccoides
TTAACTGTAAATTTTCGGAGAAGATTGGCGTTCCATGGTCGCTCTGACTCCTTGCCGGAATCATCTCTCTTGCGTGCCTTCGGCTTCTGCGCGTCGATCAGGTAGTAGGAGTCATTGCCTAGAGCCCGGCTGATGACGAAGGGGCCTTCCCAAGGGGCCGAGAGCTTGTGCTGGCCGGCTGTTCGCTGGATCAGCCGGAGCACAAGATCACCCTCTTGGAAGGATCTTGGCTTGACCTTCCGGCTATGGTAACGGCGTAGACCCTGCTGGTAGATGGTGGACCGGCTGAGGGCTAACAGACAGCCTTCTTCCAGCAAGTCGACGCCGTCTTCTCGTGCTTCCTTGGCCTCCACCTCCGTGTACATGGTGACTCGAGGTGAGTCAAACTCAATGTCAGTTGGGATGACAGCCTCGGCACCATATACAAGGAAGAAAGGGGTGAAACCGGTTGACTTGTTCGGGGTAGTGCGCAAGCTCCAGAGGACAGCCGACAGCTCGTCGAGCCAACAGCCATCCGAACGCTCCAGTGGCACGACCAAGCGGGGCTTGATGCCGGAGAGGATGAGGCCGTTTGTTCGCTCGACTTGGCCGTTTGACTGCAGGTGAGCAACGAACGCTAAGTCCAATCGGATGCCCTGTGTCGCGCAGAAACGTGCCAGTTCTCCCTTGGCAAAATTCGTGCCGTTGTCAGTGATGATGCTGTGTGGTACACCATATCGGGTTGTAATATCTGCAATGAATGTCACGGCAGTCGACCCATTCAGTTTCTTGATCGGCTTCGCTTCAATCCACTTGGTAAATTTGTCCACGGTGACGAGCAGATGTGTCATGCCGCCGCGCGCCGTCTTGAACGGGCCCACCATGTCCAGTCCCCAGACGGCAAAAGGCTAGGTGAGGGGGATGGTCTTGAGTGTAGAAGCCGGCAGATGTTGCTTGGAGCCGAAGACTTGGCACCCTTTGCAGTGTTTGACTAATTCCTTGGCATCGTCCAAAGTAGTCGGCCAGAAGAAACCATGGCGGAAAGCTTTAGCGAAGAGTGATCTTGAGGCCGCATGGTGGCCGCATTCAGCTTGGTGGATGTCTTTGAGGATTGCTATGCCCTTCTCTGGCTTGACGCGGCGCTGGAAGACTCCAGTAACGCTGCGCCAAACAATCTCTCGGTTCATTATTGTGTATGCTCCGGCGGCGTTGGACTTGTCTTGCCGAGATCTCGTCAGTCGGCAGCTCTCCATTTATCAGGAAGTGGAGGATGGGCTGGGCCCATGATGAAGCTGTGACTTCTTCTATCGCCAACACAGCTACTGTGACCAGGGCGGGTGGGCTGGGTGGTGAAGAGTTGGAGTCGGCCACCGCCTATTGTGTCGATGTATCCCCGGGCCGACTGCCGTAGTCCCCAAGCCGGGTTCTGAAGTCCCCGGGCTGGGTGCGACTATGGCAGTCCCCGAGCCGCCTGTCGAAGTCCCCGAACCGTCTGCTTGGTTTCTCAAGTCGGATCTGACTGCGTCGGGGTCAGGCGGCACGAAGATGGAATCAGATTCTGGAGATGGCTTGGCAGACGGCTTTAGGAGGCGTTGGAGAGAGACACCGGTTGGTATGGCTTCTCAGGTGGAGCCTATTCGTGCCAGGGTATCTGCTTTGTCGTTGTCGGCCCGTGGCACGTGGAGGAACTCGCATACTTCAAAGTATCCGCTGAGTTGCTGAACGAGGAAGTGGTAGCTCGCAATGTTTGCGTCCTTGGCGTCCCAGTCGCCAGATGATTGCTAGACTACCAAGTCCGAGTCACCATAACACAGGATCCAGCGGATGCCAAGTTCTTTGGCTAGCCGGAGCCCGTGTATGAGTGCCTCGTACTCGGCCACATTGTTGGAGGCGGCAAAATCGATTTGCAATGTATATCTGAGCTTGTCGCCTTTGGGACAGGTGAGGACGATGCCGGCTCCCAAGCCAGTGTGCATCTTGGATCCGTCAAAGTGCATCTGCCAATGAGTGGAGTCGGGGGCCGGTGGAAGGTACTAGGTCTTGGCCCAGTCGACAAGGAAGTCGGCCAGTGCCTGGGACTTGATGGCGGTGCGGGGTTGGTAGAAGATCATGTAGGGAGCCAGCGCAATGGCCCATTTTGCCACCCGGCCGGATGCATCCCGGCTGCCTGTGATCTCGGCGAGCGGGGCAGTGCATACGACCGTGATGGGGTGGTCTTGAAAGTAGGGCTTGAGCTTCTTGGCAGCGAAGTAACACCATAGCACATCTTCTGATAGTGTGGGTAATTCTGCTTCGAGGTGGATAGCACTTCACTCAGATAATATACCGACCTCTAGACTAACTGAGCTCAGCCTTCTTCTGGGCGCTGAACCACGATAACGGTGCTGACCACCCGGCTAGTGGCGGCAATGTAGAGGAGCATGGGCTCTGAGGGAGTCCCGGACTAGGGGGTGTCCGGATAGCTGAACTACCATCATCGGCCGGACTCCAAGACTATGAAGATACAAGATTGAAGACTTTGTCCCGTGTCCGGATGGGAATTTCCTTGGCGTGGAAGGCAAGTTTGGCGATACGGATATGTAGATCTCCTACCATTGTAACCGACTCTGTGTAACCCTAGCCGTCTCCGGTGTCTATATAAACCGGATGGCTTTAGTCCATAGGACGAACAACAATCATACCATAGGTTAGCTTCTAGGGTTTAGCCTCCTTGATCTCGTGGTAGATCTACTCTTGTAACCCACATCATCAATATTAATCAAGCAGGACGTAGGGTTTTACCTCCATCAAGAGGGCCCGAACCTGGGTAAAAACATCGTGTCCCTCATCTCCTGTTACCATCCACCTAGACGCACAGTTCGGGACCCCCTACCCGAGATCCGCCGGTTTTGACACCGACATTGGTGCTTTCATTGAGAGTTCCTCTGTGTCGTCACCGATAGGCTCAATGGCTTCTTCGATCATCAACGACGATGCAGTCCAGGGTGAGACCTTCCTCCCCGGACAGATCTTTGTATTCGGCGGCTTCGCACTGCGGGCCAATTCGCTTGGCCAGCTGGAGCAGATCGAAGGCTACACCTCTGGCCATCAGGTCAGATTTGGAAGTTTGAACTTCACGGCTGACATCCGCGGGGACTTGATCCTCGACGGATTCGAGCCACAGCCGAGTGTGCCATACTATCACGATGGGCATGATTTAGCTCTGCAGCCGGACAGTACCCTGTAGGCCGCACTCGAACCCGCTCCGATCTTCGACTCGGAGCTGGCTGCGCAGACCAAGGATGGATGGCTAGACACCGCCTCGGGGGCTGCAACCTCTACGGCAGTAGAGCCAAACACCTATCTTGTCCACCATGAAGCTCGTGACTCCGAGGTGCCGGACTCCTTGCCAGACTCCGGACCTCCAGTGCCCCCTCCAGTCGAATCCGATTGGGCGTCGATCATGGAGTTCACCGTGGCGGACATCTTTCAACGCTCACCTTTTGCGACATCTTGAGTTCGCTAAAGTACCTCTCGTTATCAGGAGAGGCCTGGCCGGACTGCGGCCAGGACGGTTGGGATGCGGACGACGAAGAAATTCAGAGCCCACCCACCACCCACTTGGTAGCCATTGTCGACGATCTAACTGACATGCTAGATTACGACTCTGAGGACATCGACGGTATGGACGACGATGCCGGAGACGACCAAGAACCAGCGCCCATTGGGCACTAGAAAGCCACCTCTTCATACGACATATACATGGTGGATATCCCAAAGGATGGGAACGGCGAAGGAATAGCGGAGGATGACCCCTCCAAGAAACAGCCCAAGCGCCGGCGTCAGCGGCGCCGCTCTAAATCCCGCCATAGCAAGAATGAGGATTCCAGCACCGGAGACAATAATACACCGGATAGCGCCGAAGACAACCCACTCTAGCAAGATCCAGCATAGGAGGAGGGGGACGCCAGCCCTCATGAGAGAGCGGCCGAAGAAGAGGTAGAGGACTATATGCCTCCCTCCGAAGACGAGGCAAGCCTCGACGACGACGAATTCGTCATGCCTAAGGATCCCGTCGAACAAGAGCGTTTCAAACACAGGCTTATGGCCATGGCAAACAGCCTCAAGAAAAAGCAGCAGCAGCTTAGAGCTGATCAAGATCTGCTAGCCGACAGATGGACCGAAGTCCTTGCGGCCGAAGAGCATGAACTCGAATGCCCCTCCAAAAGCTACCCCAAACGTAAGCTGCTCCCCCGATTAGAGGTGGAGGCATATGATCCCGCTTCACCAGGAGACAATACGGCTGATCGACCACCCCGTGGTCGCGACAGAGAGGCCTCAAGGCCCTTCACTAGACCCGTACCCCGGCATCGCTCGAAAAGCACAAGGCCACAGGGGAACACTCCGGACCTGCGAGACATATTGGAGGATAAGGAAAGACAATCAAGATCAATCTATGGATCACGTGGGTGCCCCACGATACGTGACGATCACCGTCACCCCGGACATAGTAAGTCCGGCCGGGCCGAACACAACAGACAAAGCTCTTTTGAGCTCCGTCGCGATATCGCACAATACAGAGGCGCCGCACACCCACTGTGCTTCACAGATGAGGTAATGGATCATCAAATCCCAGAAGGGTTTAAACCCGTCAATATTGAATCTTATGATGGCACAACAGACCCCGCGGTCTGGATCGAGGACTATCTCCTCCACATCCACATGGCCCGCGGAGACGATCTCCACGCCATCAAATATCTCCCACTCAAACTTAAAGGACCAGCCCGGCACTGGCTTAACAGCTTGCCAGCAGAGTCAATCGGGAGTTGGGAGGACCTGGAAGCCGCATTCCTCGATAACTTCCAAGGCACGGACGTGCGACCACCAGATGCAGATGACCTAAGCCACATAATTCAGCAGCCAGACAAATCAGCCAGACAATTCTGGACACGGTTGTTAACCAAGAAAAACCAAATCGTCGACTGTTCGGATGCCGTTTCCCTCGCGGCCTTCAAGCATAACATCTGCGGCGAGTGGCTTGCCCGGCACCTTGGACAGGAAAAGCCGAAATCCATGGCAGCCCTTACATCACTCATGACCCTCTTCTGTGCGGGTGAGGACAGCTGGCTAGCACGCAGCAACAACCTCAACAAAAATTCTGGTAGTCCGGATATCAAGGACCGTAGTGGCAGGTCGCGTCGCAACAAAAACAAATACTGCATTAACGGCGATAACAGTGAGGATACGGCAGTCAATGCCGGATTCAGAGGCTCCAAACCCGGTCAACGGAAAAAGCCATTCAAAAGAACAACTCAGGGTCCGTCCAATTTGGACCGAATTCTCGACCGCTTGTGCCAGATACATGGCACCCCTGAAAAGCCAGCTAACCACACCAATAGGGACTGTTGGGTGTTCAAGCAGGCAGGCTAGTTAATTGCCGAAAACAGCGACAAGGGGCTACATAGCGACGACAAGGAAGAGACCCGACCGCCGAACAATAGAGGACGGAAGGGTTTCCCCCCACAGGTGCGGACGGTGAACATGATATATGCCATGCACATACCCAAAAGGGAGCGGAAGCGTGCACTCGCAGATGTATACGCGATGGAGCCAGTTGCCCCGAAGTTCAATCCATGGTCCTCTTGCCCGATCACCTTTGACCGAAGGGACCACCCCACCAGCATTCGCCATGGCGGGTTCGCCGCATTGGTTCTAGACCCAATCGTCGATGGATTTCATCTCACCAGAGTCCTGATGGACGGCGACAGCAGCCTAAACCTGCTTTATCAGGACACGGTGCGCAAAATGGGCATAGACCCCTCAAGGATTAAACCTACCAAGACGACCTTTAAAGGCGTCATACCAGGTGTAGAAGCCAATTGTACAGGCTCAGTTACACTGGAAGTGGTCTTCGCATCCCCGGATAACTTCCGAAGCGAGGAGTTAATCTTCGACATAGTCCCGTTCCGCAGCGGCTATCATGCCTTGCTCAGACGTACCGCGTTCACAAAGTTCAACGCGGTGCCGCACTACGCATACCTCAAGCTCAAGATGTCAGGCCCTAGAGGAGCCATCAGGGTCAACGGAAACACTGAACGCTCCCTCCGAACGGAGGAACATACAGCGGCTCTCGCGGTAGAAGTACAAAGCAGCCTTTTAAGGCAATTCTCGAGTCCGGCTGCCAAGCGGCCAGACACAGCTAAGTGTGCCCGGAGTAACCTACAACACGACCACCTGGCACGTTCCGAGCACGCGTAGCAGTGCGGCCCCAACCCCAGCCCCTGTAAAACATTAAGACAGACCCTTCGCGTACTCCATTACGCTCTGAAGATACCATGGGCATGGGGCAAGGGGCTCGACCATGATAAGCCCAAACTGCAGCTCAACCGCACCAGGGGCTCTTAAGTGTGTTGTTTCTTTTTCTTTTCCTTTTATTTTTTACCTACAGGACTCCGTTCGTCAGAGGCCCTGTCCGGCAGCAGACATGCCGAACCCACGATACAACAGCCAGGGAAGGAGAAAGGCTACAACGAAAATCCAGGTGGTCTCCATTATGAGCATTAAATCTGTTTTATGCATTATTCCGTAGCCTACCCCTGGAGGGGGACATGTTAAACAGTCCCATCCCTTGCTTACCGCACCACTTGTATCGTCCTGCACTTACAGCAGTTTTTATTTGAATAAAGCAATGCAGCACATTTTTGCTTCCAATTGCATTTCTTTCTTACACATATGTTCATCTATGACATGTTGCATCCGTATATAAACATGCCATGAGAACTACTCAAGTAAACATGCAAGACACTCATCATATCAAAGGTTCAAACATGCTTGCCTGGTTCGGAGTAGTCAGAGTCTAGCTCGGTGAAGTTTGCGGCTCTGTCACCTCCTTCGGTATCTATGTTATAAAAGAAAACGGATACTAACGTAAATACCATGCGTGCATAAAACTTGTTCCCAATATTTTTCAAATAAATATGATAAAAACCTAAATAAAAAATAAAGATGACGAAAAAAGAATCAACTCAAAATCATCTCTTGTTTAATAGTTATACGGGTTTTAGTCCAGGGACTAATCTGTGATGAAACAGAAGCTTTCCAGGGGCTAGTTTAAAAAAACAGAAAAACGTTTCGGTTAGAAAACGTACTTTGCCCGAAGGCGCTTTTAGAAAACATTTCGAATAAAAGAGAAAAAGCTGACGAGGGGGTCCCACCCGTCAGTTTTAAAAATCAGAACAAAGTCCCGCCGGCGCCCGAGGCTTGCGGTGGTCGCCGGCGTCGATCCATGGCGAGGAAGGGCGAGTGGAGGGTACCTACAGACTCACGGATCTCTCCCGCGTCTGTGGGTGGTGGAGTTGGTCGTCGGCGAGCGCCACATCGATGGCGGCCTCCTCTCCGGCGGACGGTGGTTCGGTCGAGGATGGATCTCACCGAGGAGGGCTGCAAACGCCAAATTGAAGCGCGGGTTAGAGGAGTGGGTGTACTTGGAGGCTACTGACGCAGTTTGGGAGGCGGGGGTGCTCTCACCAGAGAGGATCTTGCCGGAGCCCGAAGCGGATCGGGGCGGCCGGAGTCGGGGAACAAGGCTCTCCCGAGGCCCTCTGATGAGTGTGGCGAGGTTCTGTGGCGAGGAGGGGAGGTACTGGGCTGAGAACGAGCTCGGGGCCTCCATTTATAGCCGGCCCAAGGTGGTTGCCGAGAACGGGATTTCTCCGGTGAGTGATTACGGCAAGGCAGAGGTTGGACTGGAGGTTTAAGCGACTGGGCATCTTCGGATTGGTTCACTGGTTCCGTTCAACGGCTAAACCTGGTACAACTTGGGTGATACTCCAAGTTCTCAACGGAACGGCCTCACGAGCACGTCGGCGGCAGAGAGCGCACCCTGTGCTTTCCAGGCCACGATGATGGTCTTGTAGCGTGCGCAGAGAAGGGGACGGCCACGTGGAGGCTCCTGGTGGTGTGGGCGGTGCTGGACGGCACCGTATGGCAGGTCTAGCCCCTGCTGGCCGCCACGGGCGGTTCTGCCACCGCGGAAGACGCCGGAGCTGATGCTCCACGTCGCGACCGACGCTCGCGACCGGCCTAACAACCATGCGGCGCACTGGATAAGAAGGAGGAGCAGTGGGCAACGAGCCAACGAGAGCACTGGCGAGATTGACATTGCCGACTCACGAAAATGACACTGTCTCTGAATTGAAACACTGAATTTCTGAATTTGACAAAAACAGTGCACACCAGGCATTCGACGAAATGATTTAGGATCATGGAAATTTTTTCTTGAGATGATCCTTGGTGAGGTGATCTCTTGATGCATCTGGAGACTGCCTGAATTATCTCAAAATTTTTGGGAAAGAAAAAGAATGAATTTCACCAAAAATGGCAAATCTGGTTCAAACTTCCTGCAAGCAAATTTTGAAAAATTTGAACTGTGGACCAGCAGTTCTTGATGGATCTAGGTTGAGGGTACCAAGGAGTAGCTAGGGTAATTTGCTTGGGGTTAAAAGCTCAAAGTATCTGGTACTTCCATTGAAAATCCCAAGAGTCCAAAATAAATGGCAAAAAAAGATTTGAGGATAAATAAATAGAAATAAAATCTAAAAGAGGTTGAAACTTGCTGGAATTGGATGCTTGGCTTGACCCAAAGTAGGGAGGTGGGTTTTGAAAGCAAACTTTCTATATAGGCCATGGCAAGAGAGAATTTTTTTTGAATGGGGAACAATAAATCCATAAATTATAGGAATACTTTTTAATAAAAAGGAATTGTAAAAACCTTCCAAAATTATTTGTGTTGAGCCAACACAAGATGAAAACCCTCAAGAACAAAATCAAGGTTGGGAAGAACCCAAAAAAAATCATAAAAGAATTTTTTTGAGAAGGAGAGTCTTTTATAAAAAAACATCCTTCAAATTAATTAAAGAATTTGATAAAAACCAAATCAAAAATTTTGGAGTGTTACAATCGGGAGGGGTGTGGCGTACCGCAAAATGGATGAAACAGACCTCCTACGGTCGAACGGGGGTCCTGTTGATCGGGAGGGGTGTGGCGTACTGCAAAACGGATGAAACGGACCTCCTACGGTCGAAACGGGGGTCCTGTTGATCAGG
>NC_041393.1:79564203-79638435 GCF_002162155.2 Triticum dicoccoides
AATCGTTCGGCTTCAGTTAGCAGCAGTAGCGAAGAAATCGCTCGATCGGGTTCAGTTAACAGCCATCGATCGATCGCTCGGGTTCAGTAACGCGTAGCCTACAGTGCAATCGCTCGGGTTCAGTTAGAGCCCAACGCCTCGCTCGGGTTCAGTTAGAGCCAACGCCTCGCACACATGCGCATACGTGTACGAGAGAAACGCGCATCGCTCGGCCCCCGACCTCCCACCGTAACCGGCAACTCCCCAAAATTTTCCTCCCCCTTGCTTCTACCACGGTTTTTTCCGTCATGGACGGCCCAAAGAATGTCATGCAGCTGCGTCTCCGGCCCGCCGAGGACGAAAAGCCCATTTTTTGTCATGATTTTTTGTCATAGAAGTAGGAGCCCACCACATCTATGATGATATCGAGTTTTGTCACAATTATCTTCATAGAAGTGTCATATGTATGACAGAAATTTTTTTCGTTCGGCCCAAAATGTCATGGATGTGTCTTTTTTTGTAGTGTTCGGACATGCCACCACACCACCCCGCATGTATGAGGGCCCGGTGCGATACTTCGTTCGCATTGCTACCCCCCCAGGGCCCCCGTCCCGCCTAACCCTGGAGCGGTTGACCACAAGATCTAGCCCTTTGACTTCCCATGGACGGGCTTTGACCAGTGGACCTCTCCACCCGGTGTGTTAGGTCAGCCCAGAGGGACACCTGGGAGTAACATCCGGGCCAAACCCACAGCTACATCACCTCCGTGTAGACCCAACGCGTCCGTTTCCCCCTCCAGGTGCCGGCGGCGGCGCCTTCCGTGAGGGGGGATGAGGGAGTCCTGGATAAGGGGGTATCCGGACAGCCGGACTATATACTTTGGTTGGACTGTTGGACTATGAAGATACAAGATTGAAGACTTCGTCCCGTGTCCGGATGGGACTCTCCTTTGCGTGGAAGGAAAGCTTGGTGATTCGGATGATAGATCTCCTTCTCTGTAACCGACTCTGTGTAACCCTAGCCCCTCCGGTATCTATATAAACCAGAGGGTTCAGTCCGTAGGATAACGACAATCATACCATAGGCTAGCTTCTAGGGTTTAGCCTCTACGATCTCATGGTAGATCAACTCTTGTAATACTCATATCATCAAGATCAATCAAGCAGGAAGTAGGGTATTACCTCCATCGAGAGGGCCCAAACCTGGTAAAACATCATGTCCCCTGCCTCCTGTTACCATCAGCCTTAGATGCATAGTTCGGGACCCCCTACCCGAGATCCACCAGTTTTGACACCGACATTGGTGCTTTCATTGAGAGTTCCTCTGTGTCGTCGCTCTAAGGCTCGATGGCTCCCTCAACCTTCAACAACGTAGTCCAGGGCGAGACTTTTCTCCCTAGACAGATCTTCATGTTCGGCGGCTTCGCACTGCCGACCGACTCGCTTGGCCATCTGGAGCAAATCGACAGCTACGCCCCTGGCCATCAGGTCAGGTTCGGAAACTTGAATGACATGGCCGATGTCCACGGAGACTTGATCTTCAAAGGGTTCGGGCTTACATCAGGAGCGCTGAACAGTCACGACGAGCACGACCTAAATCTTTTGTCGGACAGTATTCGGGATATCTCCCCTACAGCTGCTCCGGACCTAAATCCATGGCAAATTGTGTCATCCGAGGACGGGTGGATGGGCCCCGCCACGGAGGCTGCATGCTCTTGGGCGGTAGAGCCGAACATAGATTCCGCCGCTAAGGGAATCTGCGTCACCGGACCCCCGGACTTGTGTCCGGATGTAGGTCCTGAACCGCGCGCGCCCGGGCTCATCGAGTCCGATTGGGCTCCAGTAATGGAGTTCACCACTGCGGATATCTTTCAGCACTCCCCCTTTGGCGATGTGCTAAATTCATTAAGGTCTCTCTCTCTCTGTCAGGAGATTCCTGGCCGAACTATGTCCGTCCCGAGTGGGATACAGACGACGAAGAAAATCGCCTCCCACCCACCACCCACTTCATAGCCACTGTCGATGACCTAACAGACATGCTTGATTTCGACTCCGACGACATCGACGGTATGGACGCCGATGCAGGGGATGATCTGGAACCACCACCCACGGGGCACTGGACCGCCACTTCATCATATGACATCTACATGGTGGACACTCCTAAGGAGGACAACGGTGACAAAAAGGACATAACGGAGGATAAACCCCCTGGACAAAAGCCAAAACGATGGCACGGGCACCGCTCTAAGTCCAGTCACAATAAAAATAGCGGTAACAGCGCAAGGAAAAATGACACTCCGGTTGACTCCAATGGCAACAATATGAACCCAGCGATGGAGCAAGAAGATCCAGGCCATGCTGAACAGACGCTCGATCACAGCGATCCCGAGGGCCGAACTCATCAAACTTCCCCCGGAGAGGAGGACAGTCCGGTTGAGGATGCATTCATCATCCCAGAAAAACGTTTGGAACAAGATAACCTCCGCAGAAGGCTTATGGCCATGCGAGGAGCCTAAAGAAGCAGAAGCAAAGGCTCAAAGCCGCGCAGGATACACTCAACCGCAGATGGAATAAGGTGCTAGACACTGAAGGAAAATGTGGTGATGATGGCCACACAAAGAGCTACCCAAAACACAAGCTGCTGCCCGAATTCGATGATGAGGCTGCAGAGCCCATTCCGCCAAAGAACAATACGACCATTCGGCCGTACCAACCACTTCATGGCCGCGATAGAGTAGCCACTGATGCCGCACACGATTTACGTGAGCTCCTGGACAAAAAGGCTGGTGCGGCCAGGTCCATCTACGGATCCAGAGGACATGTCCTGATGCGGGATTATGGTCACCAAAACAATCACACTGATCGAGTACCAGTTCGGAATCAACACCGGACACAACAACAGCTGACAGCATGCCGCGACATGTCCATATACGGAGGGGCTGCGCACCCTCTGTGCTTCACCGATGAGGTGCTGGATCACGAATTTCCACATGGATTCAAACCCGTGAACATAGAGGCATATGACGGAATGACAGACCCTGGTGTCTGGATTGAAGATTTTATCCTCCACATCCACATGGCTCGTGGGGATGACCTCCACGCCATCAAATACCTTGCCCTCAACTTGAATGGGCCAGCTCGGCACTGGTTGAAAAGCCTCCCCGAAAATTCATTCGGAAGCTAGGAGGAACTTCAGCACACTTTCAGGGCCAATTTTCAAGGGACCTATGTCCGACCTCCGGACGCAGACGATTTAAGTCACATAATAAAACAACCCGGAGAGTCAGCCCACAAGCTTTGGAACAGATTTCTCACAAATTGTCGACTGTCCGGATGCCGAAGCCCTAGCGGCCTTTAAGCACAGTATCCGGGACGAGTGGCTGGCCAGACACCTCGGCCAAGAAAAGCCAAGGACGATGGCGGCCTTAACAAGCCTTATGACCCGCTTTTGTGTGGGCCAAGACAGTTGGTTGGCCCGTAGAGGCACCAGTGACCCAGGCACATCCGAAATTCGAGAGGGCAACGGGAAGCCACGGCGCAATAAGAACAAGCGTCGGAACAACGAAGAACGTCTGGACAACACGGCGGTCAGTGCCGGATTCAGGGGTTCTCGACCTGGTCAAAGAAAGAAGCCATTTAAGGGCAGCAAAGAAGGACCGTCTGGCCTGAATAAAGTCCTGGACAGATTGTACCAAATCCATGGCACCCCCGAAAAACCTGCAAATCATACTCACAAATAATGTTGGGTCTTCAAGCAGGCCGACAAGTTAAACACCGAACACAAGGGAAGGGAAACGCCAAGTGAAGACGAGGATGAGCCTCGCCAGCAAACACTAGGGGACAGAAAAAATTCCCACCAGAAGTCAAAATAGTAAACATGGTCCACGCAACTCACATAGAGTCCGTTGCCACCAAATTCAACACCTGGTCGGCCTGCCCGATCACCTTTGATCACAGGGACCACTCGGCCAGTATCCGGCACGAAGGATCGGCTGCCTTGGTGCTCACCCAATAATTGACGGATACCATCTCACTCGAGTCCTAATGGACGGCGCCAGTAGTCTTAGTCTGATATATGAGGACACCGTCCGCAAGATGGGGATAGACCCATCCAGAATAAGCCAAAGTAACACCAACTTTAAAGGAGTGATACCAGGCATTGAGGCCCGTTGCTGGGGCTCCCTCATATTAGAGGTGACATTCGGTTCTCCCGGAGAAGACAGGAACTACTCTTTGACATCGCGCCCTCCAGCAGCGGTTATCATGCATTACTCGGAAGAACGGCCTTCGCTTGCTTTAATGCAGTACCGAACTACGCTTGCCTTAAACTTAAGATGCCCGGTCCACGTGGCGTCATAACTGTTAGCAGAAACATAGAGCAGTATGCGGTGGCTCTCATAGCCGGACACTAAGCGGCCTCTCCCATCAGAACGCATGATCAGTCGTTAAGACCAAGGACACGGTTAGACTAGTCCAGTGCACCACCGTCAACAACAGCCCAGATAAACCTGAGCTGGGTGCCATACATATATCCACATAAATGGTACCAGGGGCTGCAAACATGTAGTAAAGCCCACAATTCGGCTTGCCTTATTAATAGGCCAATATCTCATATTTCTAACATCCATTGGGAATAACCAACTTCTCGCACGCTTACTCTTTACATGAGTTTTCGTTTTTACAGACACTATTCGTGCGACACCCTTCCAGGATACGGCACAACGGAGACAAAGGCGCAGACGTGCAGTAGGGCCCCGCTCAAAGGTTTCTCTTTAGATTAAGCCCCTGTGTAAACCTTCTTTATTGTCTTTTGTTGCTTGACATCCTGTGGGTATTCAATACACCCACAGCGGATACTGGCGTTATAGGCATTTCGCCACGACAGATCAATGCACGTACCTGGAAATACAGGGTTCATATTCAAGGGTGTTGCTCAGCCCAGTATATGTTATAAAGTCCGAATACCTTCGGGAGTGTTCGGCGTCGCGAGTTTGGCCTTATATGCATCAGCTCCGAATCATGTCTTTGGTCAAATGTTGGGTTTGCCCGGCTCCTGGGTTTGCTGCCTTATGTTCCGTTTTATCAGCTAAGGTGTCCAAAGGAGAACTACTGCGATTGTGCCCTGGTTATTCTGGATGAGCACCTCAGTAGAGAAAGCCGAAAACTGACTGTGATGATACAGCGAGAGACTGGTCAACCACTCGAGGAGTCATCGGAATCTATAGGATTCCTCCGCGTTAACGAAGGACCATTTCCCGGTCACGTACATACGCGCCCCTATCCGGATGCACGTGGAAGTACTAGGGGCTACATAGTAGCCCCACCATTAAACTTCTATGGCTAAGTGAAAGTGTTACAGCTATATAGTCTAGTTGCCTGGTTCGACGTGCAATCACCTCCTTAATGGACCAAGACATTGGATCAAGTGTGATTACTCATATTTTTTCGAACACCCCCGCAGTATATGCGTGGGGGTTAAAGCCAACGACTGCTAACTTTCAAGTTATATGCATACATAAACGGCCGCACAGGAGGCATTATAACACTCTCAGGCAAAAGTATAAACACAGCCTATATATTTATCACATAATTGTTTACAATTAATCGACTTGTCACTCGAACATGACATTCTTCGAGCACTGAGCCTCTATTATACGGGCACCTTCTATGACTTGCTCAAAATAGTGCTCGGCTGGGTCTTGGCTTCCTGCCGGACTCTGGGTTGCAATGCTGGTGACCCCCATATCTGCCCAATATGTCTTAACACGGGCAAGGGCCATCCGTGCACCCTCTATGCACGCAGACCTTTTCATGGCATCGATGCACGATCCGGCGCCAAATAATTGTTGCACTAAACCAAAGTAACTGTCCGGCCTCGGTCCCTTCAGCCATAGATGGTCTATTACAGACCTCATTGCAAGACTGGAGAACCTATGGAGCTCGGCTATAGCGGCCATCCTCTCACGCAATGGCAATGAGTGCATTGGAGCGCTAAATTACGACCAGAACAACCTTTCTATTTCATTATCTTTATGATCCTTGAATAACTTGGTCACATCAGCCGTACTTTTCGCCAAGTCCTCATACTCATCTGCAGTGCTCCAAAGCCGATCCAAAGGAGCATACTTTGGATCTAAGAACTTCATCCGCAACAAATATGGGCTTCCAGCCACGATTTCTCCGGCTTGTCAAAGTTCCTCCCGCGCGTCTCTAATTTCAGAGCGCATCTCCTTAGCCGCATCCAGGGCCTTCTTCAGGTCATCCGCCTTTGCCTGATCCTCCTTCTAGAGAAGCTCATACCGGCCGGCGGCGTCCCTCAGCTCCACAACCATCTCGGCTATCTTTTCTTCGCTTTGGTGATGAGCAGCATGTTCGGCTCTCAAGTCTTCGACTGCCTTTAGGGCAGCCGCATTGCTAGCCCGGGCTTGTTCCTTGGCTAGGGCAAGCTCCGCCCTCGGGGCCTCAATGGTAGCAGCTCTGCCTGCAGCCCCATCATACTATATCAATATTACAATCCTCTTAATATTTCCTAAACAAATGAGGAAAAACCGAGCGCATACTCTATGACTTGTCAAGCCGCTTGTTTACAAGCGTGATGTCGGCATCCAACACATCAATTTGTTGCCTTAGTCTGGCGAATTCAGAGGTCCGGTCTACCGCCGTACCCTTAGCAACCTGTGCATGAATGCAGTATGATCATTACCTGAGAGTGTGATCCTCCGTTTGCCTCCTAGGGCTGGCAACCAGAGTCTCAGGGGCTACTATCTATACGGAGCATACCCAGCGCGTGCGATACAACCAAAAATTGTGTATTTCATCGCATACCTCGAAGACTTTTAGCAAGCTTCCAAAAGCTTCCTTTAACCCGCTTGTGGAGGACGAAATCTTCTCCAACACAGTACCCATTAGCGTACGGTGCTCCTCCGAGAGAGTAGCTTGCTCAAGGAGGCCCATCAGTATGTTCGGCCGGGCACCGGACTATCCCAGACCCTTCTCATTGCCTTCCATGGGAGCGAACGTGCCGGGCTCGGGGCGGTCGAAGTGTTAACTTCCGGCCTCAGCGGATCTAGACTCCTCCGTGACGACACCTCCGGGTCGCCTGCCCCATGGGGCGGAGAGGCAGGTGGGGTTTCACTCTCCATCATCTCCGGAAGAAGATCCCCCGAAGATGAACCTTGTTGAGACGAGCTACTAGCCGGACTTCAAAAAAATATAGATCCTGGTTATTGTTCTCAAAGGAAAAAGCAATAGCTTCTTGTTTATTAAGTTACAGCTCGGTGGAGGGCTGGCCCGTTTGCGGGCATGGTGCGGTGAGGACGCCCTTTTGGGCAGGGCCCCTGGTGAAGTTCTCTTCCCTTGCTTAGGCACCTCCATCTCCAAGTCTTCGGGGGCAGCCCTTTTCTTCCCGCTGGGGGAGGAAACCTTGGAAAAACCTCCCCGATTATCCTCCTTCATGGAGACAGTAATTCCCCCGGTTTGGATGTGCAATGTGTGGAGTTCGGCTTCTCTATTCTTCTCTTCCCCTTTCCCTGAGGGCACTTGGCTTAATGCGCGTCTAAGCATCCTGGCTATTGCAGGACTAGGCGAGTCTTCGGGAAGTGGGGCCAGACACCTGATCCTCTCCGCCTTGCTGAGCCAATCCTGGCCGCGGACAAGTTTTCAGAATAATGTTGTATCAAACATAAGCGAAGTGTTCGGTTACAAGGTTACTTACTTGGGTATCTAGGCGGTTGCAGCTCAGGCCCACATCCTCGGTGGTGTCTGGACACCTTACTTGTGGTCCGAGGAATAACTTATACATCCTTTCGAGTGTCATGCCGAAGAAGTGCTGAACGGTTCACGGACCTTCCAGATTGAACTCCCACATCCCGAGAGGTCGACGTTTGCACGGCAGGATCCGCCGAACTAGCATTACCTGAATGATTTTGACAAAGTCGATATCCCTCTCATGAAGCTCCCGAATACGGCTCTGCAATGTCGGTACATCATTAGCAGGCCCCCAGTCTAGTCCCACATTGGCCCACGACGCCAGTTGAGGCGGAGGGCCCATATGGAAGGCAGGGGCAGCCACCCATGTTGTGCCTCGAGGAGCTGTGACGTAAAACCACCTCCGTTGCCACAGATCGGACACCTCTGGGAAGGAACCTTCTGGCCATGGAACATCGGCGTTTCTGCTTATTGCAGCGCCTCCACATTCCGCGTGTCGCCCCTCAATCACCTTCGGCTTCACATTGAAGGTCTTGAGCCATAGGCCGAAGTGTGGGGTGATGTGGAGGAAGGCTTCACACAAGACGATAAACGACGAGATGTGGAGGATGGAATCCGGAGCTAGATCGTGAAAATCTAGCCGGTAATAGAACATGAGCCCTCTCACGAAGGGATCAAGAGTAAGGCCCAAGCCTCGAAGGAAGTGAGAAACAAATACGACACTCTCGTTGGGTTCGGGAGTGGGGATGACCTGCCCAGGGGCGGGAAGCCTGTGCTTAACGTTGGCGGTCAAATATCTGGCCTCCTCGAGCTTCACAATGTCCTCCTTGTGACAGAGGAGGCCATCCACCGACCTTGAAGGTTGGAACCGGACATGATTGGAGATCTAAAGTGCCTACGCTTGAGCTTCGGGTGTTGGAACTCGAGAGGCAGAAAGGCGCAAGCGTGGTAAGAAGGGGATAGGCCATGACCCCTCTATAAAGGGGGCGGATATCAAGTGTCCCCAGCGTAACCGTTCGGGACTTGCCTAAAAACACGGAGTCATGCCAACAGGCGTGGTGGGGTTACCCATACCCGTATTGATGAGGATCCCACGATAACAGGGACACGATCTCTGCTTCGATAAGACGTGCCAAGGAAACCGCCTCGCAATGTGTGCGGTAGCTGGTTGTAAAAAACGTTTCAAATAATGGTCGGGCTATGGCGTGATGTCACGCTACGAAGAGTTGTCAGCAGATCAGATTTGTGGATTATTGTTCTCTCTACGGTGGTATGTGAAATTTGTCTTGCAGAGCCGGACACGACTTAAGTGTTCTAAATTTACCTTGGAGTATTCGGAGATGGAACCCGCCTTGCAATGCCGAAGACAATCTGCGCGCCGGACTCATCGTCATTGAAGCCTGGTTCAGGGGCTACTGAGGGAGTCATGGATAAGGGGGTGATAACCCGCAAGTATACGGGATAGTTGTAGCCTCTTTCGATAAGTAAGAGTGTCGAACCCAACGAGGAGCTAAAGGTAGAACAAATACTCTCTCAAGTCCTATCGGCCACTGATACGACTCTATGCACGCTTGACGTTCGCTTTACCTAGAACAAGTATGAAACTAGAAGTACTTTGTAGGTTTTGTTGGATAGTTTTGCAAGAAAGTAAAGAACGCGTAAATAAAAAGTAGGGGCTGTTTAGATAAAGATGCAATAAAGTAAATATAGCGAGTGTGGGAAAAGTGGTGGTAGGAGTTGTGGAATTGTCCCTAAGCAATTGACTACTTTACTAGACCGATAGCAAGTTTTATGTGGGAGAGGCCACTGCTAGCATGTCATCCCTGACTTGGAATTATATGCACTTATGATTGAAACTATTAGCAAGCATCCGCAACTACTAACATTCATTAAGGTAAAACCAAACCATAGCATTAAGATATATTGGCCCCCCTTCAATCCCGTATGCATCAATTTCTATGCTAGGTTGAAGCTTCTGTCACTCTAGCCCTCAAATACATAGTCCTATCAACATACAACTAACCCTATGGTGTGATCCACGCGCGTGCTCATATGATGGGCACCAAAGGACAGCAACATAACCACAAGCAAATTAAATCAATCATAGAAATTCATCAACCACCAATAGGACAACGAAAATCTACTCAAACATCATAGGATGGCAACACATCATTGGAAAATAATATGAAGCATAAAGAACCATGTTCAAGTAGAGGGTACAGCGGGTTGCGGGAGAGTGGACCGCTGGATATAGATGGGGGAAGGTGATGGAGATGTTGGTGAAGATGACGGCGGTGTTGGTGAAGATCGCGGTGATGATGATGGCCCCCGGCACCGTTCCGGCGGCACCGGAAGCAAGGGGGAGAGATCCCCCCTTCTTATTCTTCTTCCTTGACCTCCTCCCTAGATGGGAGAAGGGCTTCCCCTATGGTCCTTGGCTCCCATGGCGTGGGAGGGGCGAGAGCCCCTCCGAGATTGGATCTATCTTGCTGTTTCTGCGTTCTCTGTTTCTGCCCCTTCACCGTTTCCTTTATATCTGGTGATCCGTAACTCCGATTGGGGTGAATCTTTCACCCAGATTTTTCTCGTAAAATTAGCTTTCTTGCGGCAAAAGAAGGGAATCAACCGCCTTACGAGTGGCCCACGAGAGTCCAAGGCGCGCCCAGGGGGGAGGGTGCGCCCCCTGTCTCGTGGCCACCCCAGACACTGTTTCGCGTTGATTCTTCCTCTGGATTTATCCTCGTGGCCACCCCAAATATTCCAAAATAATTCTCCGTCCGTTTTTATCCCGTTTGGATTCCGTTTGATATTGGTTTTATGTGAAACATAAAACATGCAATAGACAGGAACTGGCACTGGGCACTGGATCAATATGTTAGTCCCAAAAATAATATAAAAAGTTGCCAAAAGTATATGAAAGTTGAAGAATATTGGCATGAAACAATCAAAAATTATAGATAAGACGGAGACGTATCAGCATCCCCAAGCTTAATTCCTGCTCGTCCTCGAGTAGGTAAATGATAAAAAAAGATAATTTTTGATGTGGAATGCTACCTAGCATAATCTTGATCATATGTCTAATCATGGCATGAATATTAAGGCATGAGTGATTTAAAGCAATAGTCTATCATTTGACATAAAAACAATAATACCTCAAGCATACCAACCAAGCAATTATGTCTTATTGAAATAACATAGCCAAAGAAAGCTCATCCCTACAAAATCATATAGTCTGGCTATGCTCCATCTTCGTCAAACAAAATACTCCCATCATGCACAACCCCGATGACGAGCCGAGCAATTGGTTCATACTTTTTAACGCGCTTCCCCTTTTTCAACTCTTACGCAATACATGAGCGCAAGCCATGGACATAGCACTATGGTGGTATAGAATATGATGGTGGAGGTTTATGTGGAGAAGACAAAAAGGTAGAAAGTCTCACATCGACGCGGCTAATCAACGGGCTATGGAGATGCCCATCAATTGATGTCAATGCGAGGAGTAGGGATTGCCATGCAACGGATGCACTAAGAGCTATAAGTGTATGAAAGCTCAAATTGGAAACTAAGTGGGTGTGCATCCAACTTGCTTGCTCATGAAGACCTCGGGCGTTTGAGGAAGCCCATCATCGGAATATACAAGCCAAGTTCTATAATGAAAATTCACACTAGTATACGAAAGTGAAAGCATAGGAGACTCTCTCTATGAAGAACATGGTGCTACTCTGAAGCACAGGTGTGGTAAAAGGATAGTAACATTGCCCCTTCACTCTTTTTCTCTCATTTTTTTCCTTTTATTTTTATTTTTATTTTTTATTTCTTTCTTTCTTTTTGGTGGGCTTCTTTGGCCTCTTTTTTTGTTTGGGCTTCTTTGGCCTCTTTTATTTTTCATAAAGTCCGGAGTCTCATCCCGACTTGTGGGGGAATCATAGTCTCCATCATCCTTTCCTCACTGGGGCAATGCTCTAATAATGATGATCATCACACTTTTATTTACTTACAACTCAATATTACAATGATATCTCGAACAAAGATATGACTATATATGAATGCTTCCGGTGGTGTATGGGGATGTGCAATGATCTAGCATAGCAATGACATCAAAAACGGACAAGCCATGAAAACATCATGCTAGCTATCTTACGATCATGCAAAGCAATATGACAATAAATGCTCAAGTCATGTATATGATGATGATGGAAGTTGCATGGAATATATCTCGGAATGGCTATGGAAATGCCATAATGGGCAGGTATGGTGGCTGTTTTGAGGAAGATATAAGGAGGCTTATGTGTGATAGAGCGTATCATATCACGGGGTTTGGATGCATCGCTGAAGTTTGCACCAACTCTCAAGGTGAGAAAGGGCAATGCACGGTAAGGTAGAGGCTAGCAAATTGCGTAAAGGTGAGAGTGCGTATAATCCATGGACTCACATTAGTCATAAAGAACTCATATACTTATTGCAAAATTCTACTTAGCCCTCGAAGCAAAGTACTACTACACATGACCCTAGAGGGATAGATTGGTAGGAAAAGACCATCGCTCATCCCCGACTGCCACTCATAAGGAAAGCAATCAAAGAGCACCTCATGCTCCAACTTCGTTACATAACGGTTCACCATACGTGCATGATACGGGACTTGCAAACCTCAACAAAAGTAATTCTCAATTTCACAATTACTCAACTAGCACAACTCTAATATCACCACCTTTATATCGCAAAACTATTGCAAGGAATCAAACATATCATATTCAACGATCTACAAGTTTTATGTAGGATTTTATGACTAACAATGTGATTGACCAATTCTTGTCATCTCTCTAAAAGGATATAAGTGAAGCAAGAGAGTTTAAATCTTTCTACAAAAGATATGCCCATGCTCTAACAAATATAAGTGAAGCAAAAGAGCATTCTACAAATGGCGGTTTTCTATGTGAAGAGAAACAGGCAATCCAAACTTCAAATGATATAAGTGAAGCATATGAAGCATTCTATAAAGCCACACTCAAAAGATATAAGTGAAGTGCATAGAGAATTCTATAAATCAACCAAATACTATCTCATACCAGCATCGTGCATAAAAGAAAAAATGAAAACTAAATGCGAAAGACGCTCCAAGACTTGCACATAATGCATGAACGAAACGAATTCGAAAACATACTGATACTTGTTGAAGAAAGAGGGGATGCCTTCCGGGGCATCCCCAAGCTTAGACGCTCGAGTCTCCTTGAATATTTACTTGGGGTGCCTCGGGCATCCCCAAGCTTGAGCTCTTGCCTCTCTTCCTTTTGCTCATATCGAGACATCCTCGATTAGACACTACATCCACACAAAACTTCAACAGAAAACTTGGTAAGATCCGTTAGTATAATAAAGCAAATCACCACTCTAAGTACTATTGCAAACAAATTCATATTTTGTTTTTGCATTGTGTCTACTGTAATATAGCTTTTCCATGGCTTAATACACTGATACAAATTGCTAGATTCAAGCAAGCTATGCATCAAAAACAGAATCTGTCAAAAAACAGAACAGTCTGAAGCAATCTGAACATCCACCATACTTCTGGTATCCCAACAATTCTACCAAAATTAGGAAAAATAAAAAAGTTGTATAGCAAGACAGTGCAAAAGTAATCAGAACCTATTGACGTTCCAGTTAAAAATGTAAAATCGCGCACTACAGCCAAAGTTTCTGTCTTGCACCGTACAAACCAACAACCATTGTAAACATCCTAAAGGAAAACGTTGGGACATTATTTTTATAATACAATGGAATTGTACAAGGGGATAATTATTTTTGTTGAAAAGTTTCTTTAATCAAGATGCACAAAGTTTCCGTGAGCATGAACAAAGTTCAAGGAGCTCTCCCACTTCAACGACGCTTGTCTCTCTCACTTTCACTTTCCTTTTTGAAAAGTTTTAGGTTCCCCTCTTTATTTTTTTGTTTTTATACTATATAAAAGCACTCAACAGAAATAAATGACTCTCTAAAACTGCCGGGTTGTCTCCCTGGCAGCGCTTTCTTTAAAGCCATTAAGCTAGGCATATAGTGCTCAAGTAATGAATCCACCCGGATCCCAAGGTATATCAAAGCCAATTTTAATTAACAATGATTTGTAATTTAGTAGTGAGCACAAAGTAACATATATCATGCAACAACGAAGTCTAACTCTTTTCATATGCATCCGCATGTCATAAGAGAACAATTCATGCACACGTAGTAAAGGCCAATGCATAGTATAAGCAGTTTCTTGCAATTCTAACGTATTGGAAACATAAAGAGGCGGAGATAGAGTTCCTCTCTCATAATAATTGCAAGTAGGAGCAGCAAGCACATGCATATTATATTCATCAAAATCATCATGTGCAATGGTAAAAGGCAACCCATCAATATAATCCTTAATAAGCACAAACTTCTCTGATATAGTGTATTAGGGAGAATTCAAAAAGATAATAGGACTATCATGCGTGGGTGCAATAGCAACAATTTCATGTTTAACATAAGGAACTATAGCAAGTTCATCTCCATAAGCATAATTCATATCGGCATCTTGGCCACAAGCATTGCAAGCATCATCAAAAGGGGATATTTCAAGAGAATCAACGGGGTCATAACAATCATCATAGCAATCATCATAGTAATCATCCTTCGGTAAGCACGAAGGGAAATTAAACAATGTATGAGTTGAAGAGTTACTCTCATTAGAAAGTGTGCACAGGTAGCTAATCCGCTCTTCCTCCTTTTGTTCTTCGCTCTCCTCATCATCTTTTTCATCCAATGAGCTCACTGTTTCATCAATTTCTTCTTCCATAGCTTCCTGCAAAATATTAGTCTCTTCTTGGACAGCGGAAAAGTACTCAATATATGGTTTAACATAGGCATTAGAAGCATAATTATCATAACAATATTGAAATATGGCAAAATTTTCAGAATTTTAAAGAGTAGCATCATACTTTTCAATCAAAGAGGCAATCTCATAAGCACCTTTAAAAGGAACAAATTCTTTAATTTGTTGAACATCATAGTAATTGTAAACACCCTTAGCATACGAAGATACGATTCCATTATCACTAAACAAGCATTGATAGGGTAGGTGTTTCTTAGGGTCTTCAGAACAACAAATAAACTCATATATTTCACATAAATTCCAAGTATAGCATTGCAAACGTTGAATTTGATCCCATAATAGTTTCCCTTTTTCGGATATATGGTGTCGCACAAAACAAGCATGCTCATCTAAAGATTTGCCCTCAACTAAACTAGTGGGAATTTCCGCACGAGCACAAAGGGATCAAAGATGATCCATGTAAAAAGCTTCAGGAGTGTGATAGATTTTGAGTGGTTCTTCAACCACTGGTTCAATAGGTACAACTAATTTTTTTTTGGTATTTTGCGTTTCCTACCCATAGCTAAAGATAGAAAACAACTGAGAACAGAAAATAAAAATTACTTAGTGATAAAGCAAACAAGCACACACGAGAATATTCACCCCACGCTATGACTCCTCGGCAACGGCGCCAGAAAAAGGTCTTGATAACCCGCAAGTATACGGGATAGTTGTAGCCTCTTTCGACAAGTAAGAGTGTCGAACCCAACAAGGAGCTAAAGGTAGAACAAATACTCTCTCAAGTCCTATCGGCCACTTATACGACTCTACGCACGCTTGACGTTCGCTTTACCTAGAACAAGTATGAAACTAGAAGTACTCTGTAGGTGTTGTTGGATAGTTTTGCAAGAAAGTAAAGAACATGTAAATAAAAAGTAGGGGCTGTTTAGATAAAGATGCAATAAAGTAAATATAGCGAGTGTGGGAAAAGTGGTGGTAGGAGTTGTGGAATTGTCCCTAAGCAATTGACTACTTTACTAGACTGATAGCAAGTTTTATGTGGGAGAGGCCACTGCTAGCATGTCATCCCTGACTTGGAATTTTATGCACTTATTATTGGAACTATTAGCAAGCATCCGCAACTACTAACGTTCATTAAGTTAAAACCCAAACATAGTATTAAGATATATTGGTCCCCCTTCAATCCTGTATGCATCAATTTCTATGCTAGGTTGAAGCTTCTGTCACTCTAGTCGTCCAATACATAGTCCTATCAACATACAACTAACCCTATGGTGTGATCCACGTGCGCGCTCATATGATGGGCACCAAAGGACAGCAACATAACCACAAGCGAATTAAATCAATCATAGCAATTCATCAACCACCAATAGGACAACGAAAAACTACTCAGACATCATAGGATGCCAACACATCATTGGAAAATAATATGAAGCATAAAGCACCATGTCCAAGTAGAGGGTACAGCGGGTTGCGGGAGAGTGGACAACTGGATATAGATGGGGGAAGGTGATCGAGATGTTGGTGAAGATGACGGTGGTGTTGGTGAAGATCGCGGTGATGATGATGGCCCCAGCGGCGTTCCGGCGCCACCAGAGGCTAGGGGGAGAGAGCCCCCCTTCTTCTTCTTCTTCCTGGACCTCCTCCCAAGATGGGAGAAGGGTTTCCCCTCTGGTCCTTGGCTCCCATGGCGTGGGAGGGGCGAGAACTCCTCCGAGATTGGATCTATCTCTCTGTTTCTGCGTTCTCTGTTTCTGCCCCTTCGCCGTTTCCTTTATATCTGGAGATCTGTAACTCCGATTGGGGTGAATCTTTTGCCCAGATTTTTCTCGTAAAATTAGTTTTCTTGCAGCAAAAGAATGGCATCAACCGCCTTACGGGTTGCCCACGAGAGTCCAGGGCGCACCCAGGGAGGAGGGCGCACCCCCCTGTCTCGTGGCCACCTCGGACACTGTTTTGCGTTGATTCTTCCTTCAGAAAATCCCAAATATTCCAAAATAATTCTCCGTCCGTTTTTATCCTGTTTGGATTCCGTTTGACAATGGTTTTCTATGAAACATAAGACATGCAATAGACAGGAACTGGCGCTGGGCACTGGATCAATATGTTAGTCCCAAAAATAATATAAAAAGTTTCCAAAACTATATGAAAGTTGAAGAATATTGGCATGGAACAATCAAAAATTATAGATACGACGGAGACGTATCAGGGGGGATCCGGACAACCGGACTATATACTTTGGCCGGACTGTTGGACTACAAAGATACAAGATTGAAGACTTCGTCCCGTGTCCGGATGGGACTCTTCTTTGCGTGGAAGGCAAGCTTGGCGATTCGGATGATGGATCTCCTTCTCTGTAACCGACTCTGTGTAACCCTAGCCCCTCCGGTATCTATATAAACCGGAGGGTTTAGTCCGTAGGATAACGACAATCATACCATAGGCTAGCTTCTAGAGTTTAGCCTCTACGATCTCGTGGTAGATCGACTCTTGTAATACTCATATCATCAAGATCAATCAAGCAGGATGTAGGGTATTTCCTCCATCGAGAGGGCCCAAACCTGGGTAAAACATCGTGTCCCCTGCCTCCTATTACCATCAGCCTTAGACGCACAGTTCGGGACCCCCTACCCGAGATCCGCCGGTTTTGACACCGACAGGGGCCACACCCCGGAGACGTGTGCCGCCTCTTCAGACATGCCACCACACCACCCGCATGTATGAGGGCTCGATGCGATACTCCGGTGGCATTGCTACACCCCAAGGCCCTCGTCCCGCCTAACCCTGGAGCGGTTGACCACGATATCTAGCCCTTTGACTTCCCATGGATGGGCTTTGACCAGTGGACCTCTCCACCCGGTTGTGTTAGGTCAGCCCAGAGGGAAACGTTTGTGAGCAATTTCCGGGGCAAACCCACTACAAAAACCCCTCCGTGTAGACCTGACGCGTCCGTTTCCCCCATCCAAGTGCCGGCGGCGGCGCCGTCCGTGACGGGGGCCACACCCGGAGACGCGTGCCACCTCTTCAGACATGCCACCACACCACCCTACATGTATGAGGGCCCGGTGCGATGCTCCGGTGGCATTGCCACCCCCAGGGCCCCCGTCCTGCCTAACCCTAGAGCTGTTGACCACAAGATCTAACCCTTTTACTTTCCACGAACGGGCTTTGACCAGTGGACCTCTCCACCCAGTGGTGTTAGGTCAGCCCAGAGGAACACCTGGGAGAAACATCCGGGCCAAACCCACAACTACATCACCTCCGTGTAGACCCGACGCGTCTGTTTCCCCCCTCCAGGTGCCGGTGGCGGCGCCGTCTGTGAGGGGGGGGCACCCCGGAGACGCGTGCCGCCTCTTTAGACATGCCACCACACCACCCGGTTGTGGTAGGTCATCCCATATAAACACTTGGGAGCAACGTCCCCTCCGTATAGACTCGATGGGGCTGTTTCCCCCTCCCCTCTCCAGGTGTCAGCCGCCGGCGGCGGCGCCATCTGTGAGGGGGGCACACCCCTCCGTATACAATCGAAAAGTAAGGTATTTATGCTTATATTAACACATGCTAGATGTAAGTTAATTAAATAATAATACGTAAAAGAAAAAAATATGAGATGGAAAAAGAATCTATGCCGACGGCAAAGCCATCGGCATAGATGAGGCCAGGGGCATATGGCCGATGCGTCGCGGATCAGTGATGAGGCGTCTATGCCGATGGCAGCCGTCGGCATATGGGGTGGTCGGTGCGCCCCGGATCAACGATGTGGCAACCGCATCTATGCCGACGGCCGCCCGTCTCGGCTATCGGCATAGATCTGATGCTGTTAGCCACATGTCATGGGCGGCCCGCCGGGCCCGCACATATGTCGATGGCTAAGCTGTGTCGACGGCGGCCGTAGGCGTTGGCTGGGTCTAAGCCGACGGCAAATTAGTGCCGATGGTGGCTGTCGGCATAGCTTTGGATAGCCCGACGGCCGCTGTATGCCGACGGCCTGGGTCCGGTTGTAGGCATATCCAGGAGTAGGCCGACGGTGGCCGTCGGCATACATTTGGCCGTCGGCACCGGCCCCTGTTCCGATACTGATTGAAACTAACTTGTATAGCACACAGTTTCCCTTCCCAATGCACTCGTAATGCATAGATAGTCCCTCCTAATCATTTTTTGTTCGTTTTTTGTCAAGATTCAGATCGAATTTCTGACACCAGAGACACGTATCTTGTTAATCAGGTGCTGAAGGTAAGATCAGGACACAAAAATCATATGGGACTTAATAATTAGCTGTTTCATTTTGATATACTGTGCGAAAGCACTTATTTTCCAGGAATCTAGCTTCATGTAAGCATGCAAAGTTGATTTTTATCATCCAATTTGAACAATTGCAGAAAAAATTAATCCTCTCCACTTGAAGGTAGGTGATATGATAGGCAGGTGTTCAGAGAAATAAGAAACAATACGTCCCTAAAACCCGAGGAAGGTGGCTCCCATCTCCCGCGACCCGCCTCCGCCCCCGAAACCCTCGCCGCCGCCATCTTCCCCTGCCCGTCTCCGGCGGGATCCAGCCGCCCTCGCCGGCGCGCGGCTCGGATCCGCCCCCGTTCTCCCGCCCTTCCTCCCCCGCCCATCCTTCCGCCCTCGCGCCGCCTCCCCGTGAGGCAGCCGGGGCGGCCCCCGCGCCTCTGCTCTCGGCTTCCCCCCTCATCCTCTCCCCTGCCGTCGCCGGTGTGCGCCCCCGGCTCCGGCCTGGGGAGTGCCGGCGCCTGCAGGATCTCCTCTCCCCGCGCGCGCGTCCTCCTGGCCCTGGGCAGGGGGCGGCGGCGGTGTCGCTTGGCTTGGCGACGGTCCAGTGACCCGGCGGGGTGGCCGGCGGTGGACGTGGTGGCGGTGCTGCTCTTTAGCGGTGGGGCGGCGTGGTGGTGCTGGGTGGCCGACGTCGCGCCCCCGGCCCAGATCTGGGCCCGATGGGACCCATCTGGGTCCTAGCGGGCCGGCCCCTCGGCGTGGCCTCGTTGTCTGCGGCGTGGTGAGGAAGAGGAGAGGCTCGGATATGGGGCGTCGGCGCCGTTGGCGTGCCGGCAGCAACACGAAGGCGGGAGCTTTACGGGCCCACAAGGGCACGGGTGGGCCTATGGGCCCACGGGCCTGCTGTGCTCCTGCTATTGCGTCTGGACGGCTACCGTCACTGATGGTGGAGGTTGGGCCCTCCCGCGTGCCGACGATGTTGATGCCCTAGTCCAGGCTCTGATTCTTCGCCGCGCTGTCCTCACTTCGCGGTGCCGTGGTGAGACGGCATGGGGCCTCATGACCGCGTTGGCGTGGGGTGGTGGTTGGTTTGGTGGCTGGATCCGGAGCGCCCCAGGTGCGGGTTGGGATCGGGGGAAACCCCTGTCGGCGTGGCCGACACCAGCGCGGTGGTGCCTGTGGGTGCCACCTGACCTTCCGGGAGGGCGTCGGGGGCTACCCTTCCTCTCGCCTCGCCGTGTACCGGGGGAAACCCTTGGCAGCAGCGTTGTCATCATCGCGATCCTTCTTGGAGGTGTTGACAGGTGCCGGCGCTTCGGAGTCTTGAAGCCAGTGGCGAAGCCACGTTGAGAGGAGTGTTGTCATTTGACCACACAGGTTTTTGGCAAATCCTTTATACACAAGTAGAAATCATCCAAAAAAATTCATAAAATTGGTGAAAACACTTGTACTTGACATCACATATTTGAAATGACATCACAGACTTCTGATCCTGGCACCGCCACTGCTTGAAGCCTAGTGGAAGATCCCGGTGGGCGCAGCGATCGCGTGGCTTCTTCGATTTTGTTGATCCACCGTTGTCAGCATTTGTTCCTTTTGCTCTTTCTTTGTCGTTTCTTTTGGGCGTATCTGTGCTGCTTCCGCCCGCTTCCGCCCCAACACCTATCCCTGTATGGCTCGGTTGGTTGCTTTGTATACAAAGCGGGGGGAAACCCTTGTTCGGTAAGGTAGGTGATGCACACAGATTTCTTCTTACCTTGCAAGCACCGTTGGATGAAGAGAGTAGGCATGACCATGGACAAACACAGTGAGTGCTCAACCCATCTGTACATACGCTGCACTTTACGCCCCGTGCAGCTGCCATCCTTATCTTGCCTCTCCTTGATCTGGCTCCCCACAGTGCCGTCTTGCCTCGATCTTGCAGGAGAGGAGGACATTGTTTATTTGCGTAGGGCTGTCGGGGGATAATTCGATCGAGTAGGAGTTGTTACGTGGAAGAGGAGCTAGAAGCTGGGCGATCCTTTGGCTAGGTGACGAGGAAGAAATTGATACGGCCGGCCATTGTATTGTACGGGAGCACGGCCAAAGATGGAGTTCGATAAGGTCTGCACCCAAATCAGAAGATTTGGCCACCCTTAACAATATCCTCATCGGATATAACTTGGGGAAGGCGAAGGTGTACCCCCTACTATATAAGCTCGGCCACCCACGCCCCAAACAAATCACAACCAACCTTCCTCAAGTCGTTTGTTCCCCCGAGCAATCGAGTTGTGTTCCCGGCGATCGATCGATCCATCTTGCTGAGAATCATGGTTTCCGCCGACGTGGCCCGCAACATCGTCGGCATCATTGGCAATCTCATCTCCTTTGGACTCTTCCTCTCCCCTGTGTAAGCCCTTTCCTCCTCCTCTCGGCTATGTATTCATGGATGGAAGGTGGTTGCTAGGGCATGAATCTGACGCTCATTTTCTGCTTGTGCGTACTCAGGCCGACGTTCTGGCGTATCTGCAAGGCCAAGAACGTGGAGGAGTTCAAGCCGGACCCCTACCTGGCGACGCTCATGAACTGCCTGCTCTGGTTCTTCTACGGGCTCCCTATCGTCCACCCCAACAGCACCCTCGTCCTCACCATCAACGGCATCGGCCTCGTCATCGAGGGCGCCTACATCATCATCTTCATCATCTACGCGGCCAAGAACACAAGGGTACGTACGTGCAACCCTCCTAGTGCCCCCTCATCCGGCCTACTGTCTTTTTTCGCCATAAGTTTCTATACATAAGATCCTCCTGCATGCCCCTAACCCATGCCATGCGCATGTGCTTTGCGTGCAGTGGAAGATGCTCGGCGTGCTCGCCATCCAGGCGGCGTTCATGGCTGCCGTGGTGGCCGGTGTGCTCGTCGGCGCCCACACCCATGAGAAGCGCTCCATGATCGTAGGCATCCTTTGCGTCATCTTTGGCTCCATCATGTACGCCTCCCTGCTCACCATCATGGTACGTACCCGGTACCCCACCCCAACTTATGGATCGTCGACCCGTGATCTTTGATAAATGCTTTAACTTGTTAGTTCAGGTGGCTAATTAATCTGCGTTGTGCACGTATGATGTTGTAATGATACGTTGTCTAGAAAAATACCTGCCTATAATTTATTTTTAAAGTTCTAGTAGATGCTTTTGACAGACCTCAATTTGTTAAGTAGTACACCTTGTTTGTTGTTGATTCTGCTTGAAAATCTATGTCCATCTAAAAGATGCACTCAGCTTTCATGTTTTAACGTTCGTGCCAAAAACCTTTTAAAAAAAGTCCGAATTGAGTTATTCACCTCTCACGCACCCAAGTTCTTCTACAATATGCTACATCATATATTTTTAATCAAAAAGGCCTACGGTTTATTTCTATCTCAAAGGTAAACTTCCTTTACAGGGCGAATTACTAGCTCAGGCTAATTGTTAATGACGGATGCTTTTACCAACTAACAAGTGTACTAAATGCTAATATAACTCAAAAAAAATTAAGATGAAAGTAGTAATATTGTACTGCTTATTTGCAGGGTAGAGTGATCAAGACCAAGAGTGTGGAGTACATGCCATTCTTCCTGTCGCTGGTAAACTTCCTCAACGGTCTCTGCTGGACGGGCTATGCGCTAATCAAATTTGACATCTACATCACGGTATGTACATACACATTGGATTAAAAAAAGTCAAAAACCCATCCAGACTTACAATCAAGAATTCCTCAACGCGGTTTGATCTAACTGTTATGTCCTCTTTAAATTCTGTGCAGATCCCCAATGCGCTTGGTACAATCTTCGGCCTCATTCAGTTGATCCTCTACGGGTACTACTACAAATCTACCCCCAAGAAGGGCAAGAATGTTGAACTGGCCACCGTCCTCACCAAAAGCGTCGTTACCAGCGGCAACGTCTCCGTCACCATAGAAAAATAAGCTTTGCTTTGTTTTTAGCCCTAAAGATTTTGAGTAGTTAATACCGGACGATACTTCAACAGGTCTGATGTTTATTAGTAGTACTTTTTGTTAGCTAGTAGAGTCTGAGATTGCCTTTAATTTTGTGAACCATTGTCGTCTGTCCGAGACTACAGTGCAAATTGCAAGTGTATATATAAATACCAATGCAGCTGAGTTATCCCAGAGATATATTATGACACCACGTATGCTTGCCTGTTTTCAATCTGCTCTTACGTGATGATCCAATTGATTTGTTAATTACACTGTGTGGTGGCTTTGTTAAATTATTTTATTCAATATCCGCGATGTGTTTGTATTATGTTTCGAGCAAGGTCCTCTTTCTTTTTGTGCACAAAAAGACCCAAAGGGCATCTTATTGGTGATGCAACTTGAACTTGGTGTCAGCGAAAACGAGACACAGACTTAACCTAATTACCAGTTCAGTTGGATGGCTCCTGCTCTTTTCCTGTGAGGCTGCCTTGTTAATTACCACATCGACCTCTTTTTTGCAGGGAAGTATGACGCTGTGAGTCCGTGCTAGAAATATTTTTCTGAATCTTGTAACATGTTAATTGTTTGTCAATATATATTTCATTAGTGTGTTTGATCGCGTGGTGTCTACTATATAGACACACACTTTTCTGTCAAAAAATGAGTTGAGTATAGGAAGAGCTATGCACAAATTAGATAGCCCACGAACTTGTGGCTGTAACTAGTAAGAACCCAGACCTTTCCATTTAAGGGAAATAAAATAAAATCCAACTTGAAGCAACACCCAAACAAGCAGCCCGGGCTAGCTAAACACATCCACGCTAGACCACAGACCGTGTTTTAATATCCAAGAGCAAGGTTTTTTTTATCAATTTATTTTCTTTGTATTTGAATGATCTAGAGTCATCTAGCGATCATTACTATATGAATCTAATTAGATTCTGTTTGATCAATGATCACTTATAATTTGTTAGGTTTTGTTCCCGAATCATCATCATGTCTACTAGAATTAGGAAACATGATTCTAGTTCTGCAAAACAAAGAGTGGCAGTTGAGGCTCGAACTCAAACGAGTGCCCTCGATAGATATTTAGTGAGACTCCCAACTTGATTATGAAAATCACACCGCAGATGTTAATGTTGATGATGGTGGTGATGATAATACAATAGGAGGTTGAGGCTCATGATGCAGAAATTGATGTCTTGGAGATGATGTAGTACGAAGATATAATTGAAGATTATATTCCACGAAATACTAGACGGATGGTCCTTTTTGGTAGAACATGAGGTTCGTTCATTGCTTTGTGATCACATTACTAGTTTAGAATAGTATTTGATATATGCCTAAATAAGGTACAAATAAAACAGACTGGAAATTATATAATAAAGTGACAGTATGGTTTACCATATTAATTCTTCTGTTATGTCAATTGTTCAATATTTTGGGCCAGATTTTGGTTTCTACCTAAGGCCCCAAATTTCTGGAGATGGCCCTGCTAAACAGCCGATGAATCCAGCCGAAGACCAATAGCCTTAAGTGAGTTGGTTTCTAGCCCCGCACAGCTCCAAACACTTCATTTGCCACCTGTTCAAAGAGGCTTACTCCCCATGCAACAGATATTTGTTGACCTCCTTTCTCTACAAAAACAACCAATAGTGTATCCAATATCCAATTAGTTTGATCACAACAGACACATCATGGGGGAGAGGAGCAGGAAATTTGGGGGAGGGGCGGTTGGTACGGGTGGGATAAGATCGTGGGGAAGAATTTTTTTGTTTTTTACCGACCGGGGGCCATAGGTTAGCAAGGGTAGAAAAAATTGGAAAAGACTAAGGGAAACAGTATTTTCGACATAAATACATGAAATATTTCTAGGAAATTTGAGTTTCTTTTAGTGGAAAATACGTTACTTGTGGGCCCGGAAGACCAAGGTCGTTACTTGTGGACCCGGAAGACTAAGATTGTTACTTGTGGGCCTGAACGACGAAGATTGGTATTTGTGGACCAGGATAATACTTGCGAGGCCGGACAACTAAGGTTGGTACTTGTGGGTCCGGACGACTATGATCGATACTTGCAAGGCTGGATGACTATGAGTTGTTTCTATGGGAGTGCATGGGAACAAGAGCCCCATAGCAGCCACTTATATACTCGATGAGGCTAGGGTTTATAGAGAGAGAAATCCAATCTAGGGCTGCCCCCGCATCAACTTGGAGGTTAAGTTGGTCGCATGGTATAACACCGTCAGTAGGACCTCGGTTAGGTCTTCAATATTGGCAACTAGGTGGGTGGTTGGCGGGTCAAAAAATCTGACCTTCCCACATGACTCCCATATCCGATCATAAACAGAGGTTGGACATCCAATATTGCAAGTCTATGAATCCCATATATCATCTCATTCAGAAGGATTTTGTTGCAGTCCTCATATGCCTGACCTGCCATGACAACAGTGCTAGGGGAAGCTTTACTGAGATCCGATCTGACATAGATCTAGGGTCTTCCTGCGAGGTCAGATCGGTTGTCGGGCACCCGGACTGCGTCATCAAATCTGGGATTGTGACCAGGTCTAATGTAAGGTTTTCTAACTCGCCCTGATCCTTATCTTAAATCAGCTTTGGGATGGGCATGTCTTGCTATCCCTCGATCTGGTCTGATACCCAACTCAAGAAGGCCAGCTCCCACGAGAATTCATGGTATACTTGAAGTCGTCAAATCTCATAACCTAGCCGGGAGCAAGGTTCTCAACCTGGCCTAGATGGCCGGTTGAGTCAGTGAAGAGCATGATGCCCCCGAAAACAAAGATCTGGTCTGGCATAAAGTTCATGCCAGAACCCATCTGCTCACCCATGTTGATCGACATTGATTCGCGGTGGCTACGTAAGAGACCTGCATGGGTCACCAATGACGGGGTTGATTCCTGCAAATCTCCGGTAGGGGTCCCAAGCTAGTAGCCTAGATGTGATGATAACATTGGATGCATGCCACTACTAGGAAAAACCTTATACACAAAGGTATAGCAGTATTACTCGCACAACAAAGTGCTACTGCTACATAGTAGTACTGTTTCTCCAAAAAGAGCATTACAGCTATGGTTGTAGCAGTAGCGCGTCTCCACGCAGAAGCACTACTACTATACGCTACTGCTAAATGCCTTGTAGCAGCGCGTTTCTACTGTAGAGCGCTGCTGCTAAGAAAAAGAAAATAAATGAAAAAATAAGTATAGAAGTAAGTAAAAATGAAAGAAATAGAAAAAGGAGAAATAAAAAAATAAAATGTAAAGAAAAACAAAATAAAAAGGAAAATAAATAGAAAGGAATAGCAGTAGCGCTTGCTCTCACACAACACTATAGCTACTTTAGCAGTAGCGTTCTAAAAGCGCTACTTCTAGTTTGACTTAACCACACACGGGCTCAAAAATTTGCTAAGCCATTTCCCTCCTCCACCCACTCTCCCCACACTCGATCTGTCGCCGCCATCGATCGCCCTGCGCCTGAGCACGCCCTCGACACCGGCCATTGCCCGAGCCCGCCCTTGACCTCACTGCCGCCGGCCGAGCCTGCCCTCGACCTCACCGCCGCCACACTCGACCTCGCCGCTGCCGCCCGAGCCCTCCCTGGACCGTTGCCGCCCGAGCCCGAGCCTGCCCTCGCCGCGAACTGTAATCCTCTCCCCTGCCCTCCTCTCTCTCTCTTTCTCTCTCTCTCTCTCTCTCTCTCTCTCTCTGCTAGCTATGGCAAATTTCATATGTTGATGCTGTGATGAACCCTAGGTGTTCATATCAACCCTAGATTTGTTTAGGGCTGTAGGCATTTTTTTAGCATTTAGGAAAAAAGATTAGTAATTCTTTTAGGAAATTAGCTAGGGCAATTTTTTATGAAAATGCCTAAATAGTAATTCCATTTAGCTTTAAATTAACAGAGGGTATATAAATAACAGTAGCATTTAGCTTTAAATTAATAGAGGCTATAAACAAAAAACAGTAGCATTTAGCTGTAAAAAAATATTTGGACTATGGACCTGAATCTGGTCCAAATTTCATTCAACTGAAATTTGCATTATTTGGACTATGGACCTGAATATTTTTGTAGAAATTGGGTGTAGGTACTAAGGTCTTGTTGTGGAAATTTTTGTGAGGTCAGAAGGGTTAGAAAAATGGAGTTCCTTTGAAATTTCTAAAAAGGTCAAGTATTGTTGGAATATTTTCTCTAAAACAATTAGAATGAAAAGGAAATAATTTTTGTGTGTGTGAGAGGAATAGCTAGAACATAATTTGGGTTCTGTCCTAGGCAGAGAAGTGTTTAGTGAGGTCATTTTGCAAAGGTTTTTGGTTTTTGAAAAGACCATTATTTTTCGAGGAAAAGAATTTAGGCAAGTTTTATTTCAAATATGATCCCTTCCTAGACGTTTAGCTTTAGACAGAAATCAAAAGTATTTAGTTGAAATAAAAAAATAGTAGCTATGGCATTTAGCTATAAAGAAAAAGCATAATTGATTTTCTTTTCAAAATCTTTGTTAAAGTAATTGTTGCTATGTAAACGAAAAACAAGATTGATCTTATGATATATGTCATTGATGTTCATTCGCATATTCCATTATTGTTGATTATATCTTTTCATTGAAGTGTTCATGTTATATGAAAATTCCTCAATAGTGTTTGCTCATGTTATATGCAACATTGAAGTTGTTCGATTGTGCCCAAGTGGCATTTGTTGTTAATTTCTATCAGTGCTGCAAGTGTACTAGGTTCTTAATTTTACTGATTTTTTATTATGACAGAAATTTAGGACATAATTTGAATTGAGTTCTAGAGTTCATAATTTGAAATTTGTGCAGATTTTCTTGAAGTGTCAAACACTAGGAGATGCAAATTTGAAGTGGTCATGTTATTTGCAAATTCCTCAATAGTGTTTGCTCATGTTTATCTACTGTTGTAGTTGCTCATGTAGATGTTCTTAAGTGGTACTGTTATATGCAACATTGAAGTGGTTTGATTGTGCCCAAGTGGCCTTTTGTTGTTTCCAGGGAATAAAGACGAGTTGCCTATGTTTTGCCGGAATATTGATTCATTTCTGTTCTAGCAAATTTCAGGTGATCGATTTGTCCACTTTTTAGCCAAGGTCATGCCGAAATTTTCCGTGAATTTTGGCATGACTTGTGCTACAAACTAGGACATATCGAGTGCCCGGGATTTGCCGCACCGGGAATGAATCAACGTTCCTGCAAAACATAGGCCTTTTTTATGTCATTATTCATTTTATTAGGTCTAGAATTAATTGACTAGATTTAATCGTAGGAAACATGGCTAGCAACGATGAAGGACAGGGTTCTAGTGATTGCAATGTCTACAAGGCAGCAAACGCTTATTTGAACCTTCTCGACGAGCAACGGTTGTTGCAGGGCCCACCTGTCACATCCGAGACTGAGACTAACATCGAGACCAGCGCCGAGACTGGCGCCGGCACCGAGACCGGCGAAGCCGGTATAGAACCGAAACCAAAGAGGCAACGGAGCCCAAAATAGCTCATCACTAATAGACTGGTGGTCATGGAGGTGGACGACGGCAATTTTGAGATAAAACAGCATGAGGAAGCGCGCTTATGCTACGGCAATCAAATAGGCTGCATCCTACGGGCAACCGCCACCATCAACGATGAGAAACTAAAGAAGATACCAAATATGAAGCAGTCCCTCCTAACTAAGCTGCAACATGTATTCTTGTTCCTGGGTCGGGATGAAATCAAATATACTTATACAAATAAAGACACGGCAATGAAGAAGATAAACAAACGCCTCATGAGCAAGTTTAGCGGCGCGTGGTCCGCCTGGAAAGTAAGGGTGAAACATAAGATCATCAACAAAAAAGAACCCTCGTCCAAGATTGTAAAGGATAATTCAACAATTACGGAAGAGCAGTTTGAAATATTCAAGGCGTCTTGTGTTGAAGAAGCTGCCAAAGAAAAGTCAGAGTACATGAAGGGGCTCAAAGAGAGGAATATGGGGTGCCACCACCTCGGAAGCCATGGTTACGCGGGGAAGCGGTTCGTATGGGCCAAGGAGGATGCGGAACACGAAAGTCTAGGCATCCTAGACCCCTTGGTGGAGTTCACCGTCCCGCAGGAGCGTGACGTCATCAGGGCCCGGTACCATTGGGACCCAGACAAGAAGGTTTTAGAGATGGGCACGGTCACGATGGAGTTCATGAGACTGCTGGTAATTTTAATTTACCCCCTAATTTTAGCTTCTGATCAATTCGACTGCACCTTTAGTCATATTTGTAAACGATCCTTGTTCCTTTTGCAGAAAGAGTAGCTCAGGATTGTGGCCGAAAGTGACTCACCGTTTGAGGCGTTGGCGAGGCCCAAGTGGGACACCCCATTCAACTAGGCCTTAAACATATTGAAATGACTCCCGGTGGACACTCGGCTATCGTATGGACGCGTCCACGACGTCGGAGATGGCGCCACATGGAAGAAGTACTACCGTGAGACCACAAAGGAGAGGAAGGAAAGATGGAGGTTAAATGAAGAAAACATCGACAAGAAGGTTGCGATTGCGGTTGAAAAGAAATCAGCTGAGACAATCAAAGCAGCGGTAGCTGCCGCAAATCATGAGGTTGCAGCTTCATATAGTGTCTTGGTTCCGGCTATCGTTAGTTGGACCAAGCAAAATCCAAATAAGGATGCAACAGACTTTTCCCTTTCCAACTTCTTGGGGAGCAGCTTGACAAGCGTTTCACCTGCACTGCTCCCGCACCTGCTCCTGCACCGGCTCCCGCACCTGCTCTTAATAGCCCGTCCTTAGTCTCATACATGCTTGGCGGTGCTTCGTCTTTGGCTGAGCTCGACGCCCTCACGGTACCTATCACACCGGGATTCTTCAATATATGTATAATCTCCTATTTCCTTTGCCTTTCGAATGTCTCACGTCGCAGACATGTCTTTGCAGGCCGACGTAACCCCGTGCACCTTATTGTACACCATCAACCGCCAGAAGGTGGATGTGGGGAAGGTGACTATAATGCAGCCGAAGGAACAACTGTTCCACAGCCGGCCGATCCCCCCGACGTCTTCAAGGCTTCCATGGTCAGTGTCGAACCGGGCCGCGAGAATTTGGCTCCTCCGGTAGCACTAGCGGGAGATGACGATAAGACCCCGCCGCAGCTTGGCGATTGCAAGTGTTGGGTCCTGTTGTGGATGAAGAGTCTGCTTCGTCTGGAGGCGGCCGGGAGCACACCCACGATCAAGAAGCCTCAGCAAGGTATGAACACCAACACCCCACCTACCCAATTAGCATCGCACGTCATGCCGTGTGAGGAAGAGGCTCCATTACTGGCTGATGACGTCGCCGATGTGAAGAAGCAATGCCTGATGCCATTGACGAGGATGACAATGACCCTCTATAGTATCTCAATACCGGCGCCTCTAATAACGGAGGATTGATGGCTCAACAGTATGAGTACCCAGGGTCTAAGAGTGATGAGTTGGTGCCTGAATTACCAGAGGATGGACGTATTATAGGCTCACTCCAGTAGGAAAGAAGCATAGGAAGAGACCGAGGAAAGGCAACAAAGCTTCTTCTATGATCCAGCCGCCTCAGCAGCCTCGGGTTCAAGACCGTATACCTATCCCCGGTGCAGCAAAATGTCATATCCCCATGATGCGGTCCTACCTAAGGCAGCGGTAGAGGCCATATACGACAATCTAAGGACACTTCATGATGATGTGTTGCGGAGAGAGAAAAGCCTGATCGCCTCGGAAAATCCAGGATACCCGCTATACGTGGTTAACGTGCCACAGCAAAGGTCGTGCGTCGACACATTCCCCGCGGAAAAGTTCTTCCTTCGATTCGATTACATCTTCAACATGTTTCACTTGAAAAAGCTGGATTTTACGTTTGTCCGCCTTTTTGCCTTGCACATGAACCACATCTTCAGGATTGAGCAGATACCTTATATCTGTGTCGCTAACCCGTACTTCATGCACGAGGGCTTCTTGGCAGTGTGCCCAGAGCACCATGAATACGCGAGTAACTACATCACCGATTTCATGGTGGCCAATAAGGAGAAGGAGACGATTCTCATGCGTTATCATCCCATGTAAGTCATCCACAGATATCTTTCGATCGATTTCAATCATTCATTTGCACGCATGGAGGCTAATTTGAGATGTACTTATTTTGCGCAGCGAAGGGCACACCGTGATGTCTACTAGAACTATGTCGGTATTTCCCCAAAGAGGAACGAATGATGCAGTATAGCAACGCTAGGTATTCCCTCAGTGATGAGACCAAGGTTATTGAACCAGTAGGAGAACCTCCTCACACCACGTAAACAGCACTTGCACAGAAATAACAAATACTCGCAACCCAACGTGTTAAAGGATCGTCAATCCCTTACGGTTACGACGCCTCAAGATAGGCAAAAACGTGAGATAAAAATGGTAGATATGATAAATAGATCGCGGAACAAATAAATTGCAGCAATTATTTCTATATTTTTGGTTTAATATATCTGAAAATAAATGCAAAGGAAAATAGATCACAAAGGCAAATATGATGAAAAGAGACCCGGGGGCTGTAGGTTTTACTAGTGGCTTATTTCGAGAAAAATAGCAAACGGTGGGAAAACAATTAATGTTGGGCAACTGACAGAACTTCAAATAATCATGAAGATATCCAGGAAATGATCATTATATAGGCATCACGTCCAAGATTAGTAGACCGACTCCTGCCTGCATCTACTACAATTACTCCACACATCGACCGCTATCCAACATGCATCTAGTGTATTAAGTTCATGGAGAAAGGGAGTAATGCAATAAGAACAATGACATGATGTAGACAAGATCTATCTATGTAGAGATAGACCCCATCGTTTTATCCTTAGTAGCAACGATACATACGTGTCCTTTCCCCTTCTGTCACTGGGATCAAGATCAAACCCACTACAAATCATCTCTTCGCATTGCAAGATAAATAGATCAAGTTGGCCAAACAAAACCCAAATATCGGAGAAGAAATACGAGGCTATAAGCAATCATGCATATAAGAGATCAAAGAAGACACAGATAACTTTCATGGATAAAAATATAGATCTGATCATAAACTCAAAGTTCATCAGATCCTAACAAACACACCGCAAATAGGCTTACATCATATGGATCTCTAAGAGACCATTGTATTGATAATCGAGAGAGAGAGAGAGAGAGAGAGAGGAAGCCATGTAGCTACTAACTACGGACCCGTAGGTCTACAAAGAACTACTCAGGCATCATTAGAGAGGCACCAATGGAAGTGGTGAACCCCTCCGTGATGGTGTCTAGATTGGACATGGTGGTTCTGGACTCTACGACGGCTGGAATTGATTTTCGTCGACTCCTCTAGGGCTTCTGGAATATTGGGGTATCTATAGAGCAAAGAGGTGGTTCAGGGGGCACCCGAGGTGGGCACAACCCACCAGGGTGCGCCTGGGCCTCCTGGCGTGCCCTGGTGGGTGCTGGCCTCCTCGAGGCACCCCCCAGGTGCAGCCTTGGCCCACTGGATGTCTTCTGGCCCAAAAAATCCTCAAAAAGTTTCGCTGCGTTTGGAGTCCGTTTGATATTGATTTCGTGCGATGTAAAAAAGATGCAGAAAATAGCAACTGGCACTGGGCACTATGTCAATAGGTTAGTACCAAAAAATGATATAAAATTGACTATAAAATGATTGTAAAACATCCAAGAATGATAATATAACAACATGGAACAATCAAAAGTTATAGATACATTGGAGACGTAGCACGCCGTCCTCATCATCCTTTACCCCCGATTCTCCCACGCTCTTTACTTGGACTCATCGAAGAACATGAAGAAAAAGGATTACACCCACATCAAGTCTGTTCTCAATAGTGCTATCTTGAGCTACGACCTATAGGGTGGAGAGATCAAGACCAGGAAGACAAGGAACCGCGCGCCTGCCTTCGTCCATAAGACCGACTTCTGCTGCATCCAGCAACCGAATGATACTCTTAGTGATGGATTCTATGTCCTCCACCACATGCTGGAGTACAGATAGGATCACTAGAACCTTCGCATGTAACCTAGATCCGGCGATGCCCATATTCTGTAATGGGCAAAGAACCTAGGAGATATCCCGGGTCACCGACTTCGAGCGGAGTTCTATCACATCCAACGTGAACTTCCCAAATCATCATGAAGGAGGTCGTTGAAAGAACAGGGATGTTCTACAAAGAAGGGAAAATGTCGTGGGAAGACATCCGAACACGCTTATTGGCTCAGCTTCTCGACTTGAAGCCTTTCACTGCACTCAGGGACTATCTCCCTGACTTGGATGGATGGCACAACATGTTGGAGTGATTGACGATATATGAAAAAATGTCTGTTTAGTCCATACTTTCTGTATGACGAAACTTTGAGTTATGCATGAGGAAACTTTATTTGTGATGTAATTAAACCGTCCTCCTCAACTAGCGAAGATCACTCTAGTTAGGGCATTTTGGGTACGATGAAATTTGTTATTTATGCTTATGATATGTTGCTTCTACTTTTGCCAAGTCTGTCTCTTTCTATTGCTCAACTATATATGTTGCATATCATCGACTCATGTGACGATGCAGGTGCATAGATCATCGATGGTGAAGAAATGCTACGCCAGGATTATACAACGAGTGACCGGAGTGTTAGGCCCAGGTGTACCAGTTTTTTAGCAATAGCAAGTAGTTGGTTTAGGTTCACGCTAGTGCGAGAGAGGGATATGAACCGACGCCTCAAGAAGTACTACATTATGTATGATGAGACATGCCATGTAACTTGTATAGTTATATCGTGCTTATGATGTGACGACATGATTTGTGTTGGATGATATGATGAGACTATTATGTGTATGATATGATGAGCATATTGCATGTTTATGATATGATTAGAATACTATTTAAAACCTGTACAAAAACATCGCAAATACGTAGCAAAAGAAGATATGAGAAAATATAGTAGTAGCGCGCTTTAGTGCTGGATAGGAAAACGCTACTGCTAAAGCACTTAGCAGTAGCGCTAGTAAGGAAAGCGCTACTGCTAAATAGATATAGCAGTAGTGCGTGTCAAGCCACGCTACTGCTAAACGTTAGCTGTAGCGCCGTATCAATAGCGCGGTACCCTGCACTACTGATAGTCCTTAGACCCGCACTACTGCTAGGCTTTTCTCTAGTAGTGATGATTTACCCAGGTTTGGGCTCTCTCATAGAGATAATACACTATCTCCATCTTTTTGATACTATTGATTTGTGACGGAGTACGGAGTACAAGTATCTACCTCGAGATTGTTGATGTCATCTACGAGGCCTACCACCCTGGTTTATATAGTTACCATGGGTTCTAGGGTTATAGATATGTCGACTATGTATATGGTAGATCATGGTATACACCAAGTCTTCAAAACATTTCATCTATGCACCATGGGCTTTCTGGAGATGGCCCGTTAGTGAACCGACATGGAGGTCCTTGACTCGGCCCACCTAGTCGAGATACTGACATGGTGAGTACCCACTAGTCCAGGACACCATAACCTGAACCTAGCAGAGTTTCTCGAAACTCGGACCAACCAGACCAGGATGATGAGATGCCTCTTCTGTTTACTGTTCGCAGAGATGACCTAGAACTTCAAGATGACGCGTAACAAGAAGGTTATTGAGTGTGTCATGTTAGAGGGGGCAATTGACTCTATATTCAAACTAGATGACCCGTTGCGCCCATGGCGCAAAGAGCGAGAGTGAGACGAGTATTCAAACCATGTAAGTGAGAGTGATTGAGAACCAATTTAATAGATACTTAGGTACACATTGTAGTATATATCCTATTACATTGTAAGCATGATAGCTCAAACAAAGTTACATTGGCTTTATTATAAAGAAAATATATTAGCATATATGCATCATAGATAAATAGCTTGTCCCGAGATGTTTGTCCGAGTCTCGTATCTACCGCCAACAGAAAAGGCCAACACATGAAGGCGATGGTCACTGGCGAAGGTAGGTAAAATGTTTTTTTGGATGGGGGGGTGTCGGTGCACTAGAGTAGGGGTACCCTAGTATCCCGAACTTGTGCACGGGCAGTTGTAGCACCCCGTGGCAAGGCTTGCCGGGTGACCGCCAAGGTCCTCCGTGGTTCCCTTGGAGCCATTCAAGAACAAAGTATTCAAGCCAAGGAGACAAGGCCCCGGCAAGAGGAGCTTGCCGGGAAGGCCAACCAAGGCATCTCAAGGAACTTGCCGCGACGTGCCACGCGTCCCGGCGAGGCCCGGTGAGCGACAAGCTTCCGGACGCGACAAGACAATGACCGCGGCAAGGCGCTTGCCGCGGCAAGCTACCACTCTATACCCGCGCTCCAGCACATCCACCAATGTGTCGCCCTGGGGCCTTTCCAGGCGCGCATGGCAAGAGGCTGTGCAGCTAGCGGTGCGAGGTGGCAAGCGACGCTGACAAGACTGCCATCGTGGCGAGCGGTGGCGTCCCTAACGGTCCCTTTTTGCACTATTTGGGCGATGCAGACGGGCATTTAATGCCTTTGTCCCCTGCCGTCAGGGTTAGGTATGATACACTGTACAGGTAGTTGTATGAACCGCAATTACTTTTCCATTTTTACCCTTGTCTACGTTGCCACCTGTCGGAGACCCCTTGAGCATATAAAAGGAGGCCCATGCGCAACGTAGAGGGGGATTCGGAGGCAGAAAATCACTCACGCTCGGTCTCGTTAGCAGCTGGTGTGTACTGTAGCACTCAGCGCTCCCGAGCAAGAACTCAATACAGTCAGACATGCAGCAGTAGGAGTGTTATCTCTCCGGAGAGCTCCGAAGCTGGGTAAACTGCTCATGTGCTTCACCTCGATCCGCTCTTTGTGCGATCTCCGCCCCCCGCCGAACCGAAAGGGGCTCGGTCCGCCGGTCCCGTAGGTGTTCGTGGATCAGTTTCCCCCGACATCTTTGGCGCGCCAGGTAGGGGGCGTCGAGGTTGTGTGAACCTGATCCGACATTCACACGAGCTAGATCTTCATCTTCTTCATCGACATGCCACCGAAGAAGAAGGCTTCGGCGGCAGCTGTTCCGTCCACATCGATCCCACCACCACCGGAGCAATCGGGTGGTGGGGTAGACGCCGGCGGAAGAACGGGCATCGACGAGGGAGCTCACGATGCTTCCAGGTCCAAGGACAAGGCTGCGCAGACCTCGGCGTCCGTACATGCACCGCGCCCATCTCAGGAAGCGCAGGACCGACAGCATCATGGCATTCGCAGTGCCATACGTTTGCTGGACCAAGATGGAGCTGGTGGGTCTCGGGGTGCTCAAGACCAGCATGCACGCCAACATGCTGACACGAGCGAGACATGGTCGCCTGGATGGGATACTGCTCCTTCTAACATAGTTAGAAGTCCGAGCATATCCCGCTCCTCGCACCGTTCGCCGTTGCCGCCCACCACTCCAGCAGAAGCTTTGGCGCGAGCTCAACTGCTCCTGGATTACCCTCCAACGGCAGACAAGATCGACGGATGGAGGGCCACCATTCAGAGTTCCATCGCCTTCGCCAACGGCGACACTCCGCGGCAGCCGAGTACATCGCTGCCGCGGCAGGACTGCTAGGCACGAGCCGATGGCGACGAAACCGGTGGGGGTGCAACCACCATGCGCTCTCCACCCCGAAGGCCAAGATCGCCGACTCGCCGGATCCACCTCGACAGCGACTCCACCACATCATCAGAAACACGAGCTCGTCGTGATCAGCGCCAAGTTCTTCACGAATGACAGCAAGAAGACGCTCGTACTCGCATCGAGCGCCGAAGAGAAGCGCGGCGTCAATCGGACCAGTGCGCTGGGCCCTCTGTCGACATGCATTCACCAGGGGAACCAGGCGACTTGCCGTACACAGTAGGTTGCCCTGCGTTCACTCGTGAGCTGCGGCAAGTCCAGTAGCCCAGCACGAAGAATTTCAAGCCAGACATACCAGAGAAGTACGACAGCAAGTCACATCCGTCAGAGTTCCTCAGCATCTACACCATGGCGGTGCAAGCTGCCGGGGGGCGGGATGACAAGATCCTGGCCAACTACTTCTCGCTGGTGCTGAAGCCCAATGTCAGGTCCTGGCTCATGCACTTGCCGGACAACTCCATATCCTCCTGGGCAGACCTATGCCATCAGTTTGTCGGCGCCTTTACCGGCGGCCACAAGCCTCATGGCCAAGAGAGCGACCTTCATCTGCTCGCCCAGAAGGAAGGAGAGCCCCTGCGCAAGTACATTCAGAGATGCAGCCGCGTACAGCACAACATCCCAGATGTCCACCCTGCCGCGGTAATCAGCGCGTTCCATCAGAACGTGCGAAACCGCAGGATGCGGGAGGAGATGGCGATGTGCAAGATCAGGGACGTCAGTGAGCTATATGCCCTGGCCGACAAGTGTGCACGTGCTGAGGAAGGGAGGAAACTCCCCGGAGAGAATACAGAAGCAGGAGGATCTGATAGTGAGGAGGCTGCCCCGGCAAAGAAAAACCGGCGGCGGAACAACAGGAAGAAGAAAGGCAAAGATGTGCTAGTCGTTGAGTAGTCCGGCAATGGAGGTGGTGCCAAGAAAGCCAAAGCTCGTAGCTCCGGCGAGGAGATTGCCGCAGGCACCAACTACGAGGCTGTGGCGGTCGCCGACAAGCAGGACGGCACCAACAAGCAGTACTGCAAGATCCACCGCACCAAGGGCCATGACCTCCAGAGCTGCAAGAAGGTCGACCAGCTTATCGAGCAGCAAAAGGCTAAATATGAGCAATGCGACAAGGAGAAGGCCCAGGAAGGTGCTGGAGGAGCCGGCAAGAAACGCCCCGGCCGAGGAGGACGCCGCGGCAAGGCCAAGCAGCGGCAAGGAGACAGACCTCCTCACGGCCGCGACAAGGATGAAGATGATGACGACGATGAAGATATGGATGATGACGAGACCGATGAGCAGGAGTTCCAGAAAGCCACAGAGGTCCTGTGCGTTGACAGTGGTGCTTCTCTTCATACTTCACACCTCCAGCTCAAGCAGTGGGTGCGGGAAGTCAATGCGGCATAACCACCCGTCGAGTCCCACAGGCCTCTGAAATGGTCCGCCACGCCTATCATCTTTGATATTGAGGACCACCCTGATCGCATAACTGTGGTCGGGTGCTTGCCGATGTTGGTTTCACCAACTATCCGCAACCTCAAGGTCACTAAGATGCTAGTAGACGGCGGGGCCAGCTTGAACCTGATCTCCTCCACGGTACTCCAGAAACTCCAGATCCCTGATGGAGAGCTCGAAGAGACCGGCACATTCCAAGGAATCAATCCGGGAAGGAGCAAGCCAAAGGGAAAGATCACGTTGCCGGTGACATTTAGCAGCAAGTTGAACTTCAGGATTGAGAGTGTCACTTTTGACGTTGCTGACTTTCCATTGCCTTACAATGGGATACTCGGCCGTCCAGCACTCGCCAAATTCATGGCGGCCTCTCACTATGCATACAACATGCTGAAGATGCCAGGCCCGATAAGTGTCATCTCTGTCCTTAGCGACAAGAAGGATGCTCTTATCTGCGCCGACAAGATCTACCGGGAAGCAGCAGCCGCAACAGATCGCAAGTCACTTGCCGTTGAAGCTCCCGGGGGGAAGAAAAAGACCAAGTCCGACAAGAGTTCTGATGCCCACTCCGGCAAGCGCACCTCTTCGGAGTGCTGCGCTACCGTCGAGGACCCACCATCGAGCTCCACCGGCAAGTGTAAGAAGACAATGGCAGCTCCACCAGAGACCAAGAAGGTGTCCACCAAGGAGGACGGCACTGGTGGTACCTTCACCATCAGTGCCACTCTCGACCCTAAATAGGAAAGCACGCTCGTTGCTTTCCTGCAGGTGAACGTCGACGTATTTGCGTGGCAACCGTCTGACATCCCCGGTGTTCCCAGGAAAGTAATTGAGCACCATCTTGCCGTCTGTCCTCATGCGCGGCCCGCCAAGCAGAAAGTCAGGAAACAGGCAGTGGAGCGCCAAGAATTCATCGCAGAAGAAATAAAGAAATTGGAAGCAGCAGGCCTTGTCAGAGGAGTGCTCCATCCTACGTGGTTGGCCAACCCTGTAGTCGTGCGCAAGGCGAACGGGAAATGGAGGCTTTGTATAGACTTTACCGATGTCAATAAATCTTGTCCCAAAGACCCATTTCCCTTGCCGCGCATCGACCAGATTGTTGACTCCACGGCCGGATGTGACTTGCTTTCATTTCTTGATGCATACTCAGGATACCATCAGATCTTCATGGCAGAAGAGGATGAGGAGAAGACCGCATTCATCACCCCATGTGGCACATACTGTTTCGTACGGATGCCTTTCGGTTTAAAAAATGCTGGTTCAACATTTGCAAGGGTAGTCCATGACGCTTTTGAGCCGCAAATACACAGAAATGTGGAAGCCTACATGGATGACATAGTGGTCAAGATCAAGGACAAGGCGACACTGATTCAAGATTTAGACGAAACCTTTGCAAATCTGTGCAAGATCAACCTCAAGCTTAACCCCGAGAAGTGTGTGTTTGGAATCCCCTCCGGCAAGCTTCTCGGGTTCTTCGTGTCTCAACAGGGAATTGAAGCCAATCCCGACAAGATCAAGGCCATTGAGCAGATTGAAGCACCAAAGCGCGTCAAGGATGTACGAAGACTTGCCAGTTGCGTAGCTGCTCTCAGCAGGTTTATCTCTAGGTCTGCTGAGTGCGCCCTGCCATTTTTCAAAATATTGAAAAAGGCAGGTCCAATGAAATGGACTCCGGAAGCGGAGGCTGCACTGCAGGACTTAAAGAGACACCTGTCCTCCACTCCAACACTTGTCGCACCTATGCCACAAGAGAAGTTGCTGCTATATATAGTTGCAAGCAATCAAGTGGTTAGTGTTGCGTTAGTAGCAGAGAGGGAGGCGGATGATGAGCCAGCAACCACGGCAGATGCATCTAGCGACAAGAAGGGGACTTCACCGGCAAGCTCTGGTCCTGACAAAGATGGATCTGCGCAGGCGCGTGAGAAGATGCAGAAAAGAATGGTGCAGCGCCCAGTTTACTTTGTCAGTTCCCGTCTGCAGGGGGCTAGGTCAAGGTACTCTGGTGTGCAGAAATTGCTTTTCGGCCTTCTCATGTCCTCGAGAAAGCTGCGCCATTACTTCCAAGCACATGAGATCACAGTCGTCACTCGTTTTCCGCTGAAGAGGATACTGCAAAATCCAGAAGCAACAGGCATGATTGTCGAGTGGGCACTGGAACTGTCAAGCTTTGGCCTCAAGTTTGAGAGCACTTCAACTATCCAAAGCAGAGCATTAGCGGAGTTCATAGCAGAATGGACGCCAACACAAGATGAAGAAATTCCAGAAACGAGCATCCCCGTCAAGGAAGCAAGCAAAGAGTGGCAGATGTACTTTGATGGTGCCTTCTCACTGCAAGGCGCCGGTGCGGGCGTGCTACTTGTTGCACCCACTGGAGAGCACCTCAAGTACGTAGTCCAGATGCACTTTCCCAAGGAGCAAGCAACGAACAATACCACCGAGTATGAAGGCTTGCTTGCCGATCTCAGGATCGCAGCAGACCTTGGGATCAAGAAGCTCATTGTCAGGGGTGACTCACATCTTGTCGTCCGCCAAGTGAACAAGAATTATCAGAGTCCGTTGATGGAAGCTTACGTTGATGAAGTAAGAAAGCTAGAAGAGCACTTTGACGGCCTACAGATGGAACATGTTCCAAGAGCTCAGAACGACATTGCCGATGGCCTGTCGAAGTGCGCCGCACTTAAGTTACCTGTGGAACCAGGGATCTTTGTGCTCAAACTGACTCAACCGTCTGTAACGCCATCAACTGGACAGAGCAAGAAGAGGAAGTTGATTTCTGGTGACTATTTTCCGGCAGAGCTCCCCGAAGCCGCCGCCAAGAAGGTCCTCAAAATCAACACCAAGGGTGCTGAGGAGCAGTTTGCTCCGGCAAACCCTAGGGTTTGTTCCGTTGAAGCAGACGCTCCTGACAAGTTTTGCTCCGGCAAGCTTGCCGGGGAACGTCAAGCTCCGGCTGAGCCGCAGGTTCTCGCCGTAGAAGCGGATGTTCCCGCAGCAGCAGATGTGCCTTTAGTCCTTGTTGTCGAGCCGCAAGCTCCAGCATGGGCACAGCAGATTGTCCATTTCCTTCAGACAGGAGAACTTCCCGAAGAGTAAGAAGAAGCGGAAAGAGTATCCCGGCAGTCAAGTATGTACCAGTTTGTCGACAACACACTGTACAGAAGAAGACTCAACGGCGTGAAATTGAAGTGTATTCACCGGGAAGACGGACAAATGCTGTTGGCAGAGATACATGGAGGCATATGTGGTCACCACATTGGCGCAAGAGCACTTGCCGGCAAAGCGTTCCGGTAAGGTTTCTTTTGGCCGACAGCCCTCCAGGATGCAACTGCACAAGTAACCAAGTGTGAAGCGTGCCAGTTCCATTCCAAGCAGATACACCAGCCAGCTCAAGCTCTCCAGACGATCCCTTTATCCTGGCCATTTTCGGTCTAGGGGCTCGACATCCTCGGCCCTTTACCCCGAGCTGTCGGGGGCTTTGAGTACTTGTACGTTGCAATCGACAAGTTCACAAAGTGATCAGAAGTGGAAGAAGTGAGGAAGGTGACAGCACAGTCAGCAGTCAAGTTCTTCAGGTCGATTGTTTGCCGCTTCGGGATCCCTAACAGGATCATCACCGATAACGGCACGCAATTCACGAGCCGCACCTTCATGCAGTACGTCTAAGATCTTGGCGCCAAGGTCTGCTTCACTTCTGTTGCTTATCCGAGAAGTAACGGTCAAGCGGAGAGGGCAAATGCTGAAGTGCTGCGTGGGCTCAAGACCAGGTGTACTAGAGTAGGGGTACCCTAGTATCCCAAACTTCTGCACGGGTAGTTGCAGCACCCCGCGGCAAGGCTTGCCGGGTGACCGCCAAGGTCCTCCGTGGTTCCTTTGGAGCCATTCAAGAACAAAGTATTCAAGCCAAGGAGACAAGGCACCGGCAAGAGGAGCTTGCCGGGAAGGCCAACCAAGGCATCTCAAGGAACTTGCCGCGACGTGCCACGCGTCCCGGCAAGGCCCGGTGAGCGACAAGCTTCCGGACGCGACAAGACAACGACCGCGGCAAGGCGCTTGCCGCGGCAAGCTACCACTCTGTACCCGCTCTCCAGCACATCCACCAACGTGTCGCCCTGGGGCCTTTCTAGGCGCGCATGGCAAGAGGCTTTGCAGCCAGCGGTGCGAGGTGGCAAGTGACGCTGACAAGACTTCCATCATGGCGAGCGGTGGCGTCCCTGACGGTCCCTTTTTGCACTGTTTGGGCGACGCAGACGGACATTTAATGCCTTTGTCCCCTGCCGTCAGGGTTAGGTATGATACACTGTAGAGGTAGTTGTACCAACAGCAATTCCTTTTCCATTCTTACCCTTGTCTACGTTGCCACCTGTCGGAGACCCCTTGAGCATAAAAAGGAGGCCCATGCACAACGTAGAGGGGGGTTCGGAGGCAGAAAATCACTCACGCTCGGTCTCGTTAGCAGCTGGTGTGTACTGTAGCACTCAGCGCTCCCGAGCAAGAACTCAATACACTCAGACATGCAGCAGTAGGAGTGTTATCCCTTCGGAGAGCTCCGAAGCTGGGTAAACTGCTCGTGTGCTTCGCCTCGATCCGCTCTTCATGCGATCTCCGCCCCCCGCCGAACCGAAAGGGGCTCGGTCCGCCGGTCCCATAGGTGTTCGTGGATCAGTTTCCCCCGACATCTTTGGCACGCCAGGTAGGGGGCGTCGAGGTTGTGTGAACCTGATCCGACGTTCACACGAGCTAGATCTTCATCTTCTTCATCGACATGCCACCGAAGAAGAAGGCTTCGGCGGCAGCTATTCCGTCCACATCGATCCCACCACCACCGGAGCAATCGGGTGGTGGGGTAGACGCCGGCGAAAGAACGGGCATCGATGAGGGAGCTCACGGTGCTGCAAGGTCCAAGGACAAGGTTGCGCAGACCTCGGCGTCCATACATGCACCGCGCCCATCTCAGGAAGCGTAGGACCGACAGTGTCATGGCATTCGCAGTGCCATACGTTTGCTGGACCAAGATCGAGCTGGTGGGTCTCGGGGTGCTCAAGACCAGCATGCACGCCAACATGCTGACACGAGCGAGACACGGTCGCCTGGACGGGATACTGCTCCTTCTAACATAGTTAGAAGTCCGAGCATATCCCGCTCCTCGCACCGTTCGCCGCTGCCGCCCACCACTCCAGCAGAAGCTTTGGCGCGAGCTCAACTGCTCCTGGATTACCCTCCAACGGCAGACAAGATCGACGGATGGAGGGCCACCATTCAGAGTCTCATCGGCTTCGCCAACGGTGACACTCCGCGGCAGCCGAGTACATCGCTGCCGCGGCAGGACTGCCAGGCACGAGCCGATGGTGATGAAACCGGTGGGGGTGCAACCACCATGCGCTCTCCACCCCGAAGGCCAAGAAAGCCGACTCGCCGGATCCACCTCGACAGCGACTCCACCGCATCATCAGATCCACGAGCTCGTCGTGATCAGCGCCAAGTTCTTCACGAACGACAGCAAGAAGACGCTCGTACTCGCATCGAGCGTCGAAGAGAAGCGCGGCGTCAATCGGACCAGCGCGCTGGGCCCTTTGTGGACCTGCATGCACCAGGGGAACCAGGCGACTTTCCGTACGTGGTAGGTTGCCCTGCGTTCACTCGTGAGCTGCGGCAAGTCCAGTGGCCCAGCACGAAGAATTTCAAGCCAGATGTACCAGAGAAGTACGACGGCAAGTCACATCCGTCAGAGTTCCTCAGCATCTACACCATCGCGGTGCAAGCTCCCGGGGGGCGGGATGACAAGATCCTGGCCAACTACTTCCCGCTGGTGCTCAAGCCCAATGTCAGGTCCTGGCTCATGCACTTGCCGGACAACTCCATATCCTCCTGGGCAGACCTATGCCATCAGTTTGTCGGCGCCTTTACCGGCAGCCACAAGCCTCATGGCCAAGAGAGCGACCTTCATCTGCTCGCCCAGAAGGAAGGAGAGCCCCTGCGCAAGTACATTCAGAGATTCAGCCGCGTACAGCACAACATCCCAGATGTCCACCCTGCCGCGGTAATCAGCGTGTTCCATCAGTACGTGCGAAACCGCAGGATGCGGGAGGAGATGGCGATGTGCAAGATCAGGGACGTCAGTGAGCTATATGCCCTGGCCGACAAGTGTGCACGTGCTGAGGAAGGGAGGAAACTCCCCGGAGAGAATACAGAAGCAGGAGGATCTGATAGTGAGGAGGCTGCCCCGGCAAAGAAAAACCGGCGGCGGAACAACAGGAAGAAGAAAGGCAAAGATGTGCTAGTCGTTGAGGAGTCCGGCAACGTAGGTGGCGCCAAGAAAGCCAAAGCTCATAGCTCCGGCGAGGAGATTTCCGCAAGCACCAACTACCAGGCTGTGGCGGTCGCCGACAAGCAGGACGGCACCAACAAGCAGTACTGCAAGATCCACCGCACCAAGGGCCATGACCTCCAGAGCTGCAAGAAGGTCGAGCAGCTTGTCGAGCAGCAAAAGGCTGAATACGAGCGACGCAACAAGGAGAAGGCCCAGGAAGGTGCTAGAGGAGCTGGCAAGAAATGCCCCGGCCGAGGAGGATGTCGCGGCAAGGCCAAGCAGCGGCAAGGAGACAGACCTCCCCGCGGCCACGACAAGGATGAAGATGACGATGACGACGAAGATATGGATGATGACGAGACCGATGAGCAGGAGTTCCAGAAAGCCACAGAGGTCATGTGCATTGACGGCGGTGCTTTTCTGCATACTTCACACCGCCAGCTCAAGCAGTGGGTGCGGGAAGTCAATGCGGCAGAACCACCCGTCGAGTCACGCAAGCCTCTGAAATGGTCCGGCACGCCTATCATCTTTGATATTGAGGACCACCCTGATCGCATAACTGCGGTCGGGTACTTGCCGATGTTGGTTTCACCAACTATCCGCAACCTCAAGGTCACTAAGATGCTAGTAGACGGCGGGGCCGGCTTGAACCTGATCTCCTCCGCGGTACTCCAGAAACTCCAGATCCCTGATGGCGAGCTCGAAGAGACCGGCACATTCCAAGGAATCAATCCGGGAAGGAGCAAGCCAAAGGGAAAGATCACGTTGCCGGTGACATTTGGCAGCAAGTTGAACTTCAGGACTGAGAGGGTCACTTTTGACGTTGCTGACTTTCCATTGCCTTACAATGGGATACTCGGCCGTCCAGCACTCGCCAAATTCATGGCGGCCTCTCACTATGCATACAACATGCTGAAGATGCCAGGCCCGATAAGTGTCATCTCTGTCCCTGGCGACAAGAAGGATGCTCTTATCTGCGCCGACAAGATCTACCGGGAAGCAACAGCCGCAACAGATCGCAAGTCACTTGCCGTTGAAGCTCCCGGGGGGAAGAAAAAGACCAAGTCCGGCAAGAGTTCTGATGCCCACTCCGGCAAGCGCACCTCTTCGGAGTGCTGCGCTACCGTCAAGGACGCACCATCGAGCTCCACCGGCAAGTGTAAGAAGACAATGGCAGCTCCACCAGAGACCAAGAAGGTGTCCACCAAGGACGACGACACTGGTGGTACCTTCACCATCAGTGCCACTCTCGACCCTAAATAGGAAAGCGCGCTCGTTGCTTTCCTGCGGGCGAACGTCGACATATTTGCGTGGCAACCGTCCAACATCCCCGGTGTTCCCAGGAAAGTAATCGAGCACCATCTTGCCGTCTGTCCTCATGCGCGGCCCGTCAAGCAAAAAGTCAGGAAACAGGCAATGGAGCGCCAAGAATTCATCGCAAAAGAAATAAAGAAATTGGAAGCAGCAGGCCTTGTCAAAGGAGTGCTCCATCCTATGTGGTTGGCCAACCCTGTAGTCGTGCGCAAGGCAAACGGGAAATGGAGGCTTTGTATAGACTTTACCGATGTCAATAAAGCTTGTCCCAAAGACCCATTTCCCTTGCCGCGCATCGACCAGATTGTTGACTCCACGGCCGGATGTGACTTGCTTTCATTTCTTGATGCATACTCAGGATACCATCAGATCTTCATGGCAGAAGAGGATGAGGAGAAGACCGCATTCATCACCCCATGTGGCACATACTGTTTCGTACGGATGCCTTTTGGTTTAAAAAATGCTGGTTCAACATTTGCAAGGGTAGTCCATGACGCTTTTGAGCCACAAATACACAGAAATGTGGAAGCCTACATGGATGACATAGTGGTCAAGAGCAAGGACAAGGCGACATTGATTCAAGATTTAGATGAAACCTTTGCAAATCTGCGCAAGATCAACCTCAAGCTTAACCCCGAGAAGTGTGTGTTTGGAGTCCCCTCCGGCAAGCTTCTCGGGTTCTTCGTGTCTCAGCGGGGAATTGAAGCCAATCCCGACAAGATCAAGGCCATTGAGCAGATTGAAGCACCAAAGCGCGTCAAGCATGTACGAAGACTTGCCGGTTGCGTAGCTGCTCTCAGCAGGTTTATCTCTAGGTCTGCTGAGCGCGCCCTGTCATTTTTCAAAATATTGAAAAAGGCAGGTCCAATGAAATGGACTCCAGAAGCGGAGGCTGCACTGCAGGACTTAAAGAGATACCTGTCCTCCACTCCAACACTTGTCGCACCTATGCCACAAGAGAAGTTGCTGCTATATATAGCGGCAACCAATCAAGTGGTTAGTGCTGCGTTAGTAGCGGAGAGGGAGGCGGATGATGAGCCAGCAACCACGGCAGATGCATCCAGCGACAAGCAGGGGACTTCACCGGGAAGCTCTGGTCCCGACAAAGATGGATCTGCGCAGGCGCGTGAGAAGATGCAGAAAAGAATGGTGCAGCGCCCAGTTTACTTTGTCAGTTCCCTTCTGCAGGGGGCTAGGTCAAGGTACTCTGGTGTGTAGAAATTGCTTTTCGGCCTTCTCATGGCCTCGAGAAAGCTGCGCCATTACTTCCAAGCACATGAGATCACAGTCGTCACTCGTTTTCCGCTGAAGAGGATACTGCAAAATCCAGAAGCAATAGGCAGGATTGTCGAGTGGGCACTGGAACTGTCAAGCTTTGGCCTCAAGTTTGAGAGCACTTCAACTATCCAAAGCAGAGCATTAGCGGTGTTCATAGCAGAATGGACGCAAACACAAGATGAAGAAATTCCAGAAACGAGCATCCCCGTCAAGGAAGCAAGCAAAGAGTGGCAGATGTACTTTGATGGTGCCTTCTCGCTGCAAGGCGCCGGTGCGGGCGTGCTACTTGTTGCACCCACCGGAGAGCACCTCAAGTACGTAGTCCAGATGCACTTTCCCAAGGAGCAAGCAACGAACAATACCGCCGAGTATGAAGGCTTGCTTGCCAGTCTCAGGATCGCAGCAGACCTTGGGATCAAGAAGCTCATTGTCAGGGGTGACTCACAGCTTGTCATCCGCCAAGTGAACAAGAATTATCAGAGTCCATTGATGGAAGCTTACGTTGATGAAGTAAGAAAGCTAGAAGAGCACTTTTACGGCCTACAGATGGAACATGTTCCAAGATCTCAGAACGACATTGCCGATGGCCTGTCGAAGTGCGTTGCACTTAAGTTACCTGTGGAACCAGGGATCTTTGTGCTCAAACTGACTCAACCGTCTGTAACGCCATCAACTGGATAGAGCAAGAAGAGGAAGTTGATTTCTGGTGACTATTTTCTGGCAGAGCTCCCCGAAGCCGCTGCCAAGAAGGTCCTCAAAATCAACACCAAGGGTGCTGAGGAGCAGTCTGCTCCGGCAAGCCCTAGGGTTTGTTCCGTTGAAGCAGACGCTCCCGACAAGTTTTGCTCCGGCAAGCTTGCCGGGGAACGTCAAGCTCCGGCTGAGCCGCAGGTTCTCGCTGTAGAAGCGGATGTTCCCGCAGCAGCAGATGTGCCTTTAGTCCTTGTTGTCGAGCCGCAAGCTCTAGCATGGGCACATCAGATTGTCCATTTCCTTCAGACAGGAGAACTTCCCGAAGAGCAAGAAGAAGCGGAAAGAGTAGCCCGGCAGTCAAGTATGTACCAGTTTGTCGACAACACACTGTACAGAAGAAGACTCAACAGCGTGAAATTGAAGTGTATTCGCCAGGAAGACGGACAAAAGCTATTGGGAGAGATACATGGAGGCATATGTGGTCACCACATTGGCGCAAGAGCACTTGCCGGCAAAGCGTTCCGGCAAGGTTTCTTTTGGCCGACAGCCCTCCAGGATGCAACTGCACAAGTAACCAAGTGTGAAGCGTGCCAGTTCCATTCCAAGCAGATACACCAGCTAGCTCAAGCTCTCTAGACGATCCCTTTATCCTGGCCATTTTCGGTCTGGGGGCTCGACATCCTCGGCCCTTTTCCCCGAGCTGTCGGGGGCTTTGAGTACTTGTACATTGCAATCGACAAGTTCACAAAGTGGCCGGAAGTGGAAGCAGTGAGGAAGGTGACAGCACAGTCAGCAGTCAAGTTCTTCAGGTCGATTGTTTGCCGCTTCGGTATCCCTAACAGGATCATCACCGACAACGGCACGCAATTCACGAGCCACACCTTCATGCAGTACGTCCAAGATCTTGGCGCCAAGGTCTGCTTTGCTTCTGTTGCTCATCCGAGAAGTAACGGTCAAGCGGAGAGGGCAAATGCTGAAGTGCTGCGTGGGCTCAAGACTAGGACTTTCGACAGGCTGCGCAAGTGCGGAAAGAACTGGATTGAGGAGCTGCCGATGGTTCTTTGGTCGATCAAAACGACGCCAAATCGAGCCACTGGCCAGACACCTTTCGCTCTAGTCTATGGAGCAGAGGCAGTTCTCCCCACAGAACTCGTATACGGGTCACCTCGAGTGCTCGCTTATGATGAGCTTGAGCAAGAGCAGTTGCGACAAGACGACGCGCTGCTCCTTGAGGAGGACCGTTTCAGGCCGCTGTACGAGCTGCTCGATATCAGCAAGCTTTGCGCCGCTATCATAGCCGCAAAGTTAATGCCAGAAGTCTCGAGGAAGGCGACCTTGTTCTTCGGCGCGTTCAGTCCGCCAAGAATTCCAACAAGTTGACGCCAAAGTGGGAAGGCCCTTACCGGGTGAAACGAGTCACTAGGCCTGGCGCTGTCCGCCTTGAGACCGAAGATGGCATTCCGGTGAGCAACTCCTGGAACATTGAGCATCTTCGTAAGTTTTACCCGTAGGGCACGGTTGCCGGAACCTGTTCCGGCAACCACCTTTTGTACAAGTCTTGCCGATGTTGCATGTAATCCTTTGTACGAAGCCGGGCGCAGACCCCGTGCATAAGTAAAGCTCATGTGCTCCACACATCTTGTCAATTTCATGCTTTCTACTTTGCATGCATTATCTGACACTTTGTGTAGCACCTACCCCCGGTAAGCAATAACGAGCCGTAAGGCTCCATATCTTTATTTTCTCTTCTTTCTCTTTCTAAAGGAAAGGAAGGTTCCCTCGCCCACAAGTTTGCCGGGAGGAAAGGAGAAGATAATGGTGTGGACCAAGCATCGTTCGAGGAAGTTTCGCCTCACCGGGAAGCAAACGACAGAAAAGCTAAGTTGCTAAAGTTTGAGCAATCAGTTTTAAATTTTTAAGTTATCTTCCTCGACGACCGTGCTTTGTATGGAAAACCTGTGCGCGGAGGAACCAACTCGTAGCTAGTTGCACCCTTACTTTGTTTCGAGTCCGCTCAACAACTTAAGAGAGCTGCGACTAGTTGCGACAAGGTTTCTTGTCGGAAGCGGCACCGCTAGCAGGTTGCTGACGTCCCGCACTCAGCGCTCGCGGCCCAGGTGCCTGCGCCGACAAGTTCCCTAAAAGCATAGGGCAAAAACATACAAAGGAAGGAATCAAGTAAAGGAGATAACATAGCAATCGCTACCCAAAATAGAGTCATATTACAAGATAGCTTGTCGCAGCTCTAACAGATTGTTCTCATAACATGACCAGCAGCGACAAGAAAAAGAGAAAATGGGCGGCCTAATCTACGCGATCGCTCTCAACCCTCTTGATCCCGCTCACCTTGTCCACAATGGGTGCGACAACGGTCTTGAGCGCTTCCAGATAAGCATCCGGCGGCAAGGTCCTGAGGACGTTGGTGAGGTTGAGGCCTGGGTTGCGGAAGGCCACCTTCACCAGCACCTTTTGAAGAGCTCCCGCGTAGATCTTGCGCGACTCGTCGGCCAGCTGCTTTGGGATCTTCTCCCGGAGTCGCTGGAGGGCCGTCGCCATGCCATTGAAGAACAAGCTGAGCTTGGCGCTGGGTTGGAGGTGCTCATTGGAGGAGTACCCGAGATCTTCCATCCCCAGCTGCGCCAGCTCCCTGTCGATGGCTGCGGCAACATCCACGAGACCCTCGGTCTAGTGCTCCACATTCCCCCTAAAAGTGTTCTGGGCGGCGGCAGCACTCGCCAGCAGCGCCTCGTCGCCCTTGATCTTCTCCTTCAAGGCCACCTCTTGCTCCCTGGCGCCATCCAGTGTCTTGGTCAAAGTAGTCAGCTTCAACTCAAGATCTGCGTTGGAGTCCTTGGCGGTGCTAAGCTCTTTTCTCCTCTCAGCGAGACGACCCTGCAGCTCGCCATGAGCGGCGGCGTCCTTCTCGCGCTCACGCTTGAGCGCAGCAAGCTCCTCGCCGCTCGCCTTGAGATCGGCCTCCAGCTGCGCCATCTTCGTCTCCAGCTCTTTCTTGGCGGCATCGGCAGCTGCGGCAGCATCCTCAGCTTCCTTGAGAGCCCCGCCAAATGTTTGCTCGCGCGCGGCAAGCTCCTCCTCGTGGCTGTCAAGGTTGACCTTGCGCTGCGCCAACTCGCCTTCCTGCGCAGATAGCTTTTCGGCAGCAAGCCGTTGTTGCTCTTCAACTTCAGCCTTCTAGAGGAGGAAGGCTTTCCTCTCCTCGGCGACTTGCTCCCACTCCTCTGCCAGGGATCGGAGAGCTTCCTGCCTGAGACCCCGGAGCTCCTCCGCGCGCTTCTCGATGTCCACTCCCGCCTTCGCGACAAGCACTTCTCGAGATTCCAGCTTGGCCTGTCGGGCGCGGTAAAGCGACAACAGCTTCCGCAGCAGCCGCTCCTCCTCAGGCTCGTCGCTGCTGCTGCTTGGCATGTCCACCAGCGTCAGCCCAGCGGAGGCAAGCACCTCTCCATCCAAGATCTCTCCTTCGACCGGCGCCCTGGAGCTTGACACCCAGGGGAGCTTCATGAAGATGCCGTCGCCGGCCTTCAAATAGGCGCCGGGCTAGGGCTCTTCGGAGCCTGGCGCTGCAGCAGCGGTGGAGGGATCGGCGGTCGGCGTAGCGCATGACGCTCCTGCGGCCTCGGGGCCGTCAGTGCGATCGCCGGATCCCTCGCCTACCTCTGCGGCGGCACCGTTGGCAGCCTCTTCGCCGGCGGGATCATCAGCGCCGGCTTCTCCTTCGGTGGCAACGGCGTCGTCGGTATTGCTGCGCGCATGCTCCTCGCCGGCGACCTCGGTTTCCATCGGCTCCGTGGCAGATGGATCTGACGAACGGAAAAAGGAGAAAAGTCAAGCAAATATCCAAAAAGAAAATCAGAAGAAGAAGAACCCAAGGGAAGTTTTCAAGCAAGAGGATTACCTGTACTAGGATCTGCAGTCATGGTCTCAACCACCGGAGGGTCGCCAGTGTTTTTCCTTGCCGGAGAACTGTCCCTTGCCGGAGAATTCTCCCTTGCCGGAGAACGCTCCCTTGCCGGGGAATCCTCCCTTGGCGGTGTAGTCGAAGCAGATGGAATTTCGGGAGCGGCTTCCGGGCACTCCTGGTGAGGCTGCTCTGCTCCTACACAAACCAACAGTCAGATATCAGCAAAGAAAGAGCACCCATGCGCGCCTGACAGCAGGAATTAAACTATATACTTACACTGGGGGCTGCTTTCGGGAAAAGTTGCCGGGTCCAGCAAGGTGGTCTCGGACATGCCCCCTGCTGTCGCGGTGGGTTCGTCCTCGATGACAATCACCGGGACCTTGGCTCTCTTCGCCGCTCTCTGGGCCAGAGTCCTGAAAAGGAATGGGTTCGGAGTAAACCAAATCAGATACAAGACAAAACAGCAAGAATTGAAGAACTACAAGTACAGCAAAGAATCTTACTCTTCTTCTTCCTCGTCGGAGCTGAGCGCGGAGAGATCGAAGTCCGGCTCGCCTTCGGTGCGACGAGGCGGAGGAGTAGGTTCCCTTGTCCGCTTGGCAGGAGCAGTAGCGGTGGACCGGGAAGACCCCGCTCCAGTTGCCGCAGCGGCGTGAGGCGCTCCCGCAGCAACAGTGCTTGCTGCGGTAGAGCGTGTCGCGCGGCACGGCGGCTGTTGACTCGTCTGCTGCCCTGCTACGTCCACGGCCTTGCGGAGACGCCTTCTTGGTGGAGCTGGGGGCTCCGCTTGCGGCGAGCTGTCTGAAGGTTCGGGCCCGACAAGCTCTCCCTCGCCGGGCTCGCTTGACTCAGCTTCAGGCCCGACAAGCTCTCCCTCGTCGGCAAACTCCTCTCGCTCGGCAAGGCTTGCCGCCTCTGCTGCCTCTGCCTCCTCCACGCTGAATCCAAACTCGCCCGCGGCAGCTGCCGCTGCCGCCTCTTCCAGCCTAGTGGTGATGCGCTGCATCTCCGCATCAGTGGTGTCGCGAGTGAGGCTCTTCTGTTCATCGGAGCGGACCGGCACTTCTACCAAGCCGTCAAAGAAATCCCGCACGACGTCGTCTGCAGGCTCTTGCCAAGTTGGGACAATTCCATGCGAATCGCACAACGGCATCATTGCACGGATGCGGTCGAGCGAGGAGTTGTTGCACAGCGGAACGACACCCCTCGGCAACATGAACGCTTCGGGATGCTGAGGATCGCGCTTGAACAGTTCCAGGATCGTCGCATCCAGTTCCAGGACAGTGAAGTTGAAGTTGAGGCCCAGGCGCAGTCTCATGATATCCGCCGCATTTTGGAACTCCCAGGTGGGTCTCCTCCTCTCCTGCAGGGGGGCGACGCGGCGGCGAAGAAAATCTGCGCCAACGGCGCCTACGGTGAGCCCGGCAAGCCTGAGGCGTAGGATCCGGGTGACAGCAATCTTCAGCCTATCATCTTCCGGGGCCACGTTGCTCCAATCGTTGACGCGCGCTATTGGGGCTTGGCGCTGGGCGGTAAATGGCTGCGGGTTCTCCTCGACAATCCAGCACCATTCTGCTCTCCATTCCTCCCACTTGCTATGGAGCTCTCCCTCCAGATAAGCTTCCTTCTTGCCAGCTCTCGAGATCCAGGCGATTCCGCCGGATAAAGGCTCTCCTCTCTTAACTCGGGGCATAAAGAAGTGGCGAAAAAGAGCTACATTTGGATGGACTCCGACAAAGTTTTCGCAGAGATGTGCAAAAACTGCCATGGTCAGAACGGCATTGGGGGTGAAGTCAAGGAGGCGGAACCCGTAGGTGTTCATAATATCGCAGAAAAATTCAGAGAAAGGCGGGCAGTGCCTGCAGTAGAAGAACAGCATGAAGAAAGGGTATCCATTCGGAGCCAGTTCCGAAGCAGCAGCTGGGAGTACCTTCGTATGCGGATGCGCTCGCGTCTCCATCGACCAGAAGAGGTAGTAGTACTCCCTCAGCTCCTTCGCGGCGAGCTGGGGGGGGGGGAGATTGCCCGCTCCTTTCGCAGCGCCGCGAGCCACTGCGCCTCGGCCGACTTCACCACCTTCCCCTTGTCGGCTTTCGGAGCCATGGCGAAGGTGGTGGGGGAGATCGGCGGCGTTGGTGATGCTGGTGGCGATGGGGGGTGGAGCGCTGCTCTCTTTCAGCTTTGGGAAGAAGGGGGAAGCGGTGGAGATTTCTGAGATTGGAGTAGCAACCGGCGAGATGAGCGAACTGCCCCTGTTTTCCCTGCTTATAAAGAGGGAGGGGGCGGACGTTCCGTCTTTCTGAATAAAGAAACCACCCACGATCTCTCCCACGATGCCGCATTCGACGCGTGCCGTTCGGGGAGGGCGCGGTGGATACGGAGTGAGATACGGCGTAACCCAGGCCGCGCGTGCCCGTGCCCTGTTTTGGGCCTGGCCAAACAGCGCTGGGCACCGTGTGTGGTCCAGGCCCGGGGGCTCCTGTCGGTGTACTAGAGTAGGGGTACCCTAGTATCCCGAACTTGTGCACGGGCAGTTGCAGCACCCCGCGGCAAGGCTTGCCGGGTGACCGCCAAGGTCCTCCGTGGTTCCTTTGGAGCCATTCAAGAACAAAGTATTCAAGCCAAGGAGACAAGGCCCCGGCAAGAGGAGCTTGCCGGGAAGACCAACCAAGGCATCTCAAGGAACTTGCCGCGACGTGCCATGCGTCCCGGCGAGGCCCGATGAGCGACAAGCTTCCGGACGCGACAAGACAACGACCGCGGCAAGGCGCTTGCCGCGGCAAGCTACCACTCTGTACCCGCGCTCCAGCACATCCACCAATATGTCGCCCTGGGGCCTTTCCATGCGCGCGTGGCAAGAGGCTGTGCAGCCAGCGGTGCAAGGTGGCAAGTGACGCTGACAAGACTGCCATCGTGGCAAGCGGTGGCGTCCCTGACGGTCCCTTTTTGCACTATTTGGGCGACGCAGACGGGCATTTAATGCCTTTGTCCCCTGCCGTCAGGGTTAGGTATGATACACTGTACAGGTAGTTGTACGAACCGCAATTCCTTTTCCATTTTTACCCTTGTCTACGTTGCCACCTGTCGGAGACCCCTTGAGCATATAAAAGGAGGCCCATGCACAATCTAGAGGGGGGTTCGGAGGCACTCACGCTCGGTCTCGTTAGCAGCTGGTGTGTACTGTAGCACTCAGCGCTCCCGAGCAAGAACTCAATACACTCAGACATGCAGCAGTAGGAGTGTTATCTCTCCGGAGAGCTCCGAAGCTGGGTAAACTGCTCGTGTGCTTCGCCGCGATCCGCTCTTCGTGCGATCTCCGCCCCCCGCCGAACCGAAAGGGGCTCGGTCCGCCGGTCCCATAGGTGTTCGTGGATCAGTTTCCCCCGACAGGGGGGGGGGGGCAAGCAGAAAATATGGATGTTTGAGGGGGTTAAAAGTCTATATTTTTCCTAATCTTCCACTAATTTTTTTCTTTCACGTGATGCCATGGCCCGTGCAGCATACAACGTAGTTCCGCCACTAGCGATGGTATTACTCCCTCTGTTTCTAAATATAAGTCATTTTAGAGATTTCAATATAAACTATATACGGATGTATATAAACATATTTAATAGTATATATTCACTCGTTTTGCTCCGTACATGGTCCGTATTGAAATCTCTAAAAAGGCTTATATTTAGGAATGGAGGGAGTAGGTAGAGTCATTATTGCAAGTCCCATCAGTATCAAACATGATTTCTTTTAAGCAGCTCCTCAAGGTGGGTGTGTTTGGTGGGCTATTGTTAGGGAAAGTGGAAAAGGATTTAATAATTACCCATTGCGCCCTTGGCGCAAAAATAGAGAGCAAACCAATTATTCAAACCATTATATGTGCAATGAAGAGTGATCTAATGACCCATATTGAAATTCCATCTTTACACATAAAAAAGCATATGTATTCCACCCTAGCAACAATTAAATATCCCTAGTAAGCTTGCATTTCTCATATACCCATAAGTCTTATTTACAATATAGTTGCACATTAGGATTTTTTGTGTTTTACATTACTACAAAGAAATAACCTCATATGATATTATCTTACTGTTAAACAATAACTCGACAGCATGAATATAAAATATATATGACCGAGTCATAATTTCATAATATAAAAGCAATAGGTTGGGACACGGATTTTTGAGACATGGTGCCACGCGAGGATGTTATCCTGACCAACGATTGCTGCCATGTGATTCACACTTAATATAGTGCTTGACTGGAATGTGGCAATACTTAGGGATAAGTGACTGAATATGCAACATTAATACAGTATACGTTGGCCAGCTATTTTATTGAATTTGGTAGATAGAGGCTGGTATATTTATGGTCAGGGTGCATGGCTGTAGGCTACCCGTTAGTGTAATTAACATTCGTTACCTGGGTCGGGTGGTAGTAAATGAGGCTTGCTCCTAGTAAGTAAAATTACTAACCCAACCTGCAGTATGGATCCTTGGTCAACCTCGTTCATGGGATTCAGTTCGTCTGATGGTGAAGGTTGTTGCTCCAGTTTTTGCTACTACTAGGTTATTGCTTGCTTGCCTAAAAAAGGTTCTTGCTTACTATGCATGTTCATAGACAACCCTCTATTGCAATAACACGTTTGCCAAACTGCCTTTTTTAGCCCACATGAAAATTGCATCTCTCCTCTTATGCTAGTAGAAGATGGTTCTGAACTTGTGCTAACATCTTTACAGCAACATCAAGGTTCCCTGAAATAAAGCAACTTATCTTTGTTTTCTCCTTTGCATGGCGATCCAACTGAATCACACAAACATTTTTCTCCTTCAGACCAATTTGGAAGATGAGTATTTCATAGTAAAGGGTTTTAGTATTTAGACGACAAATCTGTTTGGGAAGAAAAATGGAGAAAATAAAGAAGGCAACAATGGGACTTCTCTTTTTTTTTGCATTGATCCTCGATAAGCTCCACCACTACAAAAAAGATGGCTGACCGACACGTGGCATCCACCGTAACGGAATGCCGTTAAGCTATCGGGTTGGGTTTTAGATCCGATAACCCGTTAATAGCCCCGACCAATGGGTATTTTCCATGTGTAAAATCATCATTGGCTGGAGGAATCACGTGTTGCCTCATCGTTGGGACAAATGTCATCCACTCATTAGACAGAAGGCACCTATGATATGTCGACACATGGCACGGCACAACAGAGGCCCATTCCTGTGAAAAGGCTGGCCCGTTTGACTTGGTCAAAAGATGGCTGGTCGGCCCATGTAAAGCCTATTAACGGCTTGTTTGTATATAGCCCATTTACAGCCCGCTAACCCAAGGCCCGTTACGCCCTATCCGAATTAGGCCCAGTGGCGTCATCTGGGCCATCCAATATGATTCCAGCCCGTTTTCACTTCTGGCCCATGTATGGCCCATGACGTCTTTCGGCCCATATGAGGCCCTATGTAACTCTTGGCCTATTAATGGCCTGTGGTGAAACTGGCCCATCATGAACAGTGTATCACTTTACACCAATTAATGGCTCGTGGTGAAACTGGCCCGTAATGAATAGTCTATCACTTTATACCCATTAACGGCCCATCATTCAATTGGGCCGTTTCCAGCCCATGTTATCTTTCGGCCTTCTCAGAGCCCATTTATTCTTGGGCTCATTTCCAGCATTCGTTTACTTACGGCCTGTTACTATCATTTTCTGCTTGTGGGCCAAATTCAGCCCGTGGTTACAGTCGGCCCATTTGTGGTCCGTTAATACATTGGGCCGTTTTCATACCGTCATCAAATACGACCTATTAACGATGGCCCGTTATGGTCGTCCCATGAACGGACGATTCCAACTCTAGCCTGTTTACGGCCATATTGCGGCTTGTTATTGGCCCATGTTTGGCGAATCGATCATACTGCCTGTATAAGGCCCATTGATGATACGACCCATAGAAGGCCCATTGTTTCTACGGCCCGTAGAAGGCCCATTGTTTCTATGGCCCGTAGAAGGCCCACTATTTCTATGGCTCGTAGAAGGCCCACTGTTTCTATGGCCCGTAGGAGGCCCAGTGTCACTACAGTAAATATTAGCCCATGGTTATTGTGGCCTAGTTTTAAAAAATATGTTATTGCAGCCACTAGCAAATCGCGGAAAAAGAACTCCTATGACTACAAGCAAACAAATAAACAATACAACAAGGAAATAAATAAGCAAGGAACTTACGCTAGGCTATCACGGCTATCACACATATTACATCCACTGGGCATCAAAATTCGCCACCAGTGCAAATAAACGCGCCGACAAAAGAATATACAAAACTGAGAGCACTTCAGAAGGCACTAGGTCTGGCCAAGTCGGGCCCCCCAAACAGCTGAAGAAGCTGAGTAGACCTCAGTTATGTCAATGGTAGATGCATCAACACTAGATTTAAGGCATGATGGTGTGCACAGCAGTCCTCTGACATCTTCATTGCATCTTTGACTTCAAGTCGGAGCTGAGCTGAAGCAAGCCTTTCTGCTTTAAGTTGAGACTGAAGAAGTCGAACTCATTGAGGCAGCGACTGCACAGAGGTTGTCTCACACCTGCTGGTGAGTAGCTTCAACTCACTGTCTTCATCAAGACAGGACCTTGGGGTCATCTCGCTGTCCTCAAGATGGTTTGGCACACTATCTTCCCTAAAGTTCTGCCTGTCATAAGAGATATGACTCTGAAAGAGAAACAAGGAGACACGTAACAGGTTTCACAATTATATAAGAAAATAAATGGATCTGTTCTACATAAGGAACATGTTTTTACAACTACAATTTGAAACTGGTAGTTGTTGCAAACATCCAATCAGATGTAAACAGCAAAGCAAACAGCAGTGGAGGAAATGATGCCTATCCAAATCTATACAAGAACAAAGTTTGAAGGCTTGAGAAGGATGAACTTACATTACATGTTAACATGGGCTGGACAAATCCCTTCTCCATGATGATGGAAGGATAAATCAATAAATTCCCCAAAGAAAATTCTTTATAAGCGTTGCCATTATTCTACATTTTGCAAAGAGTAAATATAGATCAAATAATATTGGAAGAAATAGAGGATAATGAAGCTTAGGTGCAGACTGATGATACATAATCAAATAGCAATTAATTAAGTACAACGTTACAAGGCAAAAGGGAGAGAGGTACTGACAAGAGCAATGCAGAGCCCATTATTGTTTTGAGATCGTATGATCCTTTGAGCAAGGAGATTCATCTGAAATTAGTTTTCATACAAGATAGAAGGTAAGGCACAAGCAGAAATTTAGGAGTTCAAATTTTGAATTGATATCATAGACAGTAACTGACATTGGGCTCCCAGCAGTTCTAATAGGGGTTTGGCCACTGGAGTAGGGGTAAAGTGTGGTACAGTTGGGCCTGTGTTTTCTGTGGCTGCTGATCTATCTGATTTAACAGGTATCACTACCATTTCCAAATACCTAGTTTGTACTCCTTGAGGATCTGCACTCACCCTCTTCCTTTTGGGCATCTATTATGAAAGAACAACATTTGACTGGAAAAACATAGTGCGACGACACATGGAAAAGGTACAGAAAATGGATAGGTATGGCATATACTCATATATGATGCTTAAACTAAGCAGATGGTGTAACAAAGTAGAAGTAATGCAAGAGGTCAGATGCAAAATATGTGCGACCAATACAACTTTGCAAAGTTAGGCAAGCACCTTGATGGGTTAATAAGATAAGCCATCCTCCACCATGCCAAGTTTGTTAGCCAGTGGATCGTTCCGCAATATTCCTCTCATGCGCCCATTCTCATATTTATTTTGATAATGTTCAATATCTGACATGCATGAAAACATAAAAACAAGTGAGATTTTCTTTGTCATGCAGAAGTGATTCTAATCCAATATTGCCTCCCTGTAAACCCCTTTGTGCTATCTCTGCAATTCGTGTAAAAGATGCCATGCATGCTGTAATTTGTTGTGTGCATATGTGGCCTACTACTCAAAATATGAGAGCTCTAGAAGTGATGACACTTCGCAGATGACAGCTTCAACATATAGTAAAGAAGAACAAGTCGACCTGACCTGACAGATTCAAAATATACTAAGGGAGAACAACTCGACCTGACCAGTCGACCGCAAGAGAAGAGTATCATCTTAAAGAAGAGCAGAATAGCAAGAAGGTTGAAGATATTACAAGTCTTTCAATACAATGTCGGCTGGCCACCCATGACGAACCAGAGTGCACAGAGAAATACTATTCTTTCCGGTCTCTCCATATGTGTCTCACATGCATTTTGAAACTAAAGTAGGAACATTAGCTAACCAATTAAACATCTCTCAGTTTTACTAATATCAGCAATAATATCAGATATGAATTTGTACAACTAGGCTTGTTTAGCTCGATGGGTGGAGCGGTGCTATTACGACACGAACCACGTAGGCTGATTGTGGTCATCATAAAATGGGGAAAACATAAGCATGATGAGTACAGTGTTGACCATGGCAGTGGGATGGCAGATCTGAAGCTGCAAACCGCGCAAGGGTAGTTAGCAACCGATGTTTGCTTTGAAATAACAACTAAGATTTGGTATGGACAAGAAAGTACGGTCAACAAGTGACAAACAAATGCAATTATGTTGTCTCTCTATATGTCGCGACATGCATTTGGAAACTCAAGTGGGACCTTTAGCTAACCAATTAAATGTGTCAGTTAACTAATATCAGTATCATATCACAATCATATTTGAACAACTAAGCTTTCGAATTCTGAGTGTTGTGTTCTTTAGCTTGAAGGGTGGAGTAATGCTAGTACGATAGAAAGCACCTATGCAGATCATAGTATAGTAGATAAAAGGGGGAAACCCTAAGCATCAAGAGAAAAATTAGGAAAGTGGAACTAGCTGGACCAGTGGTGGCACACATGCTTTTCTAAATGAATATAGGAACATTAGGTGACCAATTAAACATTCTCTGTTTTAGTGATATGAGCATCATATCATATTCGTATTTCAACACGTAAGCTTTGGGTTGAGGTCTTGAGGAGCAGTGCTAGCACGACACGAAGCACCTACGATGATGGTAGTGAATATAAAGGGGGGAAACCATAAGCTTTACGAGTATAGTGCTCGTGCCATGGCGGATCTGAAGGTGCAAACCGGACAAAGCTACTTCGCAACCCATGTTTGCTTTCAACTAGCCACTACGATTTGGTACGAACAAGAAAACTACAGTAAACAAATTACGATCTATTTTCCGGGTGAGATCAATAGCTTAAGAACATATGGAAGTGTACCACCTCTCTTGTGATGCTATGTAGGCCTATGCTGATATGTTGAGGGTGCTGCGGGTGCGATGGCTGTCGGCGGTGGGGAAGAAGACTTTAGACGGGAGACAGCCGGGTCGGGGGATATATCCTGTTGCCGTGGACGAGGCAGTCGTAGGAGCGGCAACGGCAAGGTGGACGATGGCGCCGATGAAGCGAGAGGAGGCGATGAACGGATCCTGGTCCAGCGTCATGGATGAGAGATGTCCATCTCTTGCAGTGGACGACAGGGTAGGGGTAGCGGCTCCGGCAAGGTGGAGGATGGGGTGGCGGATGGAGGAGTTGGGCCGTAGTGCGGAGGTTGTCATGCCGCCAACGGTGTATGAATGGGGAAATGGAGGGGAAGGGGTGTCAAACTTTCGGATGCGCTTCTCTGAAATGGGGGAAAGTTACAAACTTATCCCCCGTTTAAAATTTCCGACATCGTGTCGGTTGGGGATAGGACGGTAATCTCGCATCTCCCAAATATTTGCTGGTAACTATTTTGGGCGAGGAGAGGGTGTTTTGCCGCCCACGGTTGGCGCCCACGCTGTATGAACGAGGCTGACAGGTAGGGCGGTTGTGTCACGTCTGATGGAAGTTACACATCTGCCCCTATTTAAGATATTAGCCCACAACGATTTCGGACAAGGAGAGTTGTTTTGCCGCTCACCGTCTATGAATGGGGGAATGGAGGAAGAGACACATGTCTTTCAGACGAGCTTGAATCAAATGTGTTTTGCCGCCCACGTTTGGCACCCACCGTGTCTGAATGGGCTCAGAGGCCGTCGTGTCACGTCTGATTGAAGTTACTAGTCTACCCCTATCGACAGTACTGTAAATCCAGTCGATAAGGATGTCAAGTGTCAGGGGTAGACAGTAATTTCCATCTCGCAAACACTTGCTTCGGGAAACCCACAAATTATAGTGGGTGTTTAGCCGCTTCGTTCAAAACTTGGGAGAATTAGCATTCACGTTTGCCCTGGGCCCTGGCAAACTAAATTCAAATCCAATTTGTATTCGATTACGAATATCAATAGATAATTATACATTTTTTATTTATTTCTTCAAAACCACAACAAAGATTTATTCCACCTTTATATATGATTATGATTTAGAAATGTCGTGATCTTCGAATTCAGTAGGTTGGATACACTCTGAGTCAAACAGTTATTTCATCCAATACAATATGCTCACACGAAAAACAGTTCACCTTATGTCAATCATACAAGTACTGAGGATTACCTCACCTAAAAAATTCGGATCATTACAACACATGGACAACATAGAGGGTCTTGCAACATAATCCATTCAGAGACATGACACAACATGCAAGTACAATAATCTAATGACAATTTCAACTGGTATCTAAAGAAGAACCGGGATTACCTTGGGCTTCAGATAGCAGAAACATCAAGACCTCCTCCATCTTCAAATGCAACATTCTTACTTCCTCCAATTCTTGGGTTTCTTGCATAATGCGTGCCGCTAATTCCGTAATTTCCAGCCTCAAGATAAAGATTACCTCATTCATGGCAGCCACACCATCTATTTCTGCCTCTAGTAAAGCCTCAAGCACTATAATACCTGTGCTCAGACTGCTCTCCGGTGGTGTTACCTCTGAACTGCTACCATCTAGTAACATGGATGGTGCACTGCTTCCACAAATATATTCTGGGGTTGTACATGCATCCTGAAAGGTTTCCGCTGGACATAAGTAAGAGATAGTTATCGTATGATCCAGGCAGTAAGCTTACATGGTAAACGACGGATGAATTATTTCCGAGCATGACAAACTATATTTAAATGGTTCGAAGCAGCATCAGCAGAAAAGAAATAAAATGGTAAGATGAAACTAGGGATGTAAGTGGAAAATAAACGACATCCGCCAGTCCCATCTAGTTAGTTTTTGCTACCTCCCTAGTTCATTTTCCTCAAAAAACAAAAACTCTTTTGAACTATCATACCACTAGTGGACTTTAATCAGGATTAAACGGGACCCAATTGACATCCCTAGTTGAAGGGAGTGTACCACCGCTATATTTAAGCTGCCAAGGCATCTAAGTAGTTGAAATAATCTGAGAAAGCACTTAACAGTGTGGCCTCATATAAACTACAAAGACAGTCTTGTGATGAAGTTGAGAAGGAAAGTTTAGGACTCAAATAAAATAGGCATGCATTTCTTTATGATAGTACAGCAGGCACTGCTGACATATTGGCCAACTCAGGTATAGCGTAACAACGAACAAGCATTCGAATCAAGCAATACAGCAAAGCAGACAACTGAACTATTTGTAATTCGGTAGGATTACAGGTTGAGGGAACAAGCCAAGAAAGCAGCCCACTCGCATTACATTTCACATGTACTAAAACACACTGGCTTACCATATGTTGCTGTGAAGCCTCGCTGCTGTTGCAATGTTCTTTGAAGATATCGTCAGCATCCCGTGGTTGCAAGTCTAGTTGTTGTAGTTTATTCTGCACCCTCTATTTAGGTAAAATTAATTTTAATCGCATGCACTGGTCCGAATTGACCATCAATGGTTCATCTAAACTAATGAAAGAAGGGTGTGTGCATACACGACAATATATCTGCTTCCCTCTATTTTTATGCTTGTTCGAGGTGCCAGCCCCAAAAGAACAAATATTTTTCTTGGTGGGGTTGGCAGCTCCATAATTAATAGAAGCATCAAATTAGTCATGCAACTTGGGAAGATCAAGAACACACAAACAAGTAATGAACAGAGGCTCGGAGCAGTGAATTAATAGCTAGCATCAGAAAATGTAGGGTAAAACGAACAAAAGCAGCGGAACCACATGCTAGTTTGCTGATGTGTAATTAAGCATAGAGAATATTAAGCAGTTTGATGGAACCAACAGGTGGCATCAGAACAAAACTAAAGCATATTAACTATATGTGCACTAGTATGTAATTTAGCACATGTAACATGTTCACTGCCAGAAGTATGGCCCTACAGGTGCAAGCAGAATAACGCATCTCATGAAAAACTGAATGATGCCCTGAAGAAATTCAAAGGTGCGGTGCTTATGCTAGGAAAGTGAACGTAGGTGCCGGCCATTGGATAATAGTACCTAATTCTCGGTGGCGTATGGGTATCTTGTCATACTTGATAGCTAAGGATCGTCGACGGTGCTCGTGTTGCGGTTGAGTTTGGGCCGGCTGTCACTGTCGCTGAAGCGGCTCCGGTGCTACGGTTGCGGCGCCTGTCGACATACAAGAAAGCTCATCTGTGGTAAGTGAACAGTTGCACGATAAAGAGAAAAAATGAAGGAATACAAATCAAAATAACCTGATGAGGCTGCGGCATCGATAAAGCAGGGCCAGTGGAGTTGAATATGGCGTCCGTTGAGCGGGTCCGGTGCAGTGGACGAAGGCTTCGGTGGGCGCGTTGTATAGTGCTGCGGAGGACGAGGGCTTGTATGAAGGGCCAGCGAAGGGGCGGACGAGGGAGTCAGTGAAGGGCCTATGCTGTGGTGGACGATGGCACCGGTTAAGCAGATCTGGTGCGGTGGACCATGATGGCGGTCAAGAAGATCTGGAGCGGTGGACAAGCTAATCGCTGAAGCGGCTCCGGTGAAGTGGTGAGTTGGCAGTTGGGGTTCCAAGGTGCGGAAGGTAGATCCGGCGGGTATGAGGTCCACCACCGCGGCGGAAGACTAGATTCGGCAGCTTGCCGTGGTTGGGGGGGTCGGGGAGGGGAAGGGGAGGGGCTCTGGGGCAGAATGTTGGGGGCAAAGAGGGGGAAACAATGGAGTTACCAAAGCAGCCCTTTTCCGTTCATGTGGCAGGGGTAAAACAGGAATATCGCAGGGCTAAACTTTCGGGCGCGTGATATTTCGATGTGAGCGGGAAGTTTGAAAGCTTTTGGCGCCTAAAATTATAAGTATTCTGCTCTCGTACGGCCGACTATGAAATCATGGCCGACAATTTGTTTGTCTTGCACGCAAAAAAAATGTGCAAGTTTTGAAAATCAATGTCTCCAACTCGAAACTTAGATTGTCCATTCAATTCATATATGGATCATTGAGATACTACAAGCAAATACCATCATGCGGTCCAATTCAAATGAAATTCCAAATTTATTTATCCTAAATATGATGACAAAAGCAAAAATGTGTATGTGTATGAATAAAGTGGATGATTATAAAGTTTGAACGTGCCCATATGTGTATATCTCTAGGTTTGGTATATGAATTTGAAATCAGAAAATCCCGGCTTAAAAAATGTACCTCCATTTAAATGAATTACAAAAGCTAATGATGGAGTCGGATTCCAAAATTCCAATCTTAGGTTTGTAATTCTGGTACATCAAGGTATATCACGCATCACTACAAAAAAAATACACTTCCGTGATGATACGTGTTTGTCACAGTAGGTCGCGCTTTTTGTCACGCATGTACATCCATGAAGATTTTATGACAGAATCAAGATAATCATACCTGTGCTGTCGTAGAAGTGTTCCATGAAATTACCAAAATTATCATCACGGAAGTGTCCACTTCCATGACGATAAATTGCGCGTCACAGAAGTGCTTTCGTCAAGGGTGACCGACACATGGCATTCACCGTAACGGAACACCGTTGAGCTATCGGGTCGGGTTTTGGATCCGATAACCCGTTAACAGCCCCCACCAATGGGGATTTTCCACGTGTAAAATCATCATTGGCTGGAGGAAACACGTGTCGGCTCATCGTTGGGACAGATGTCATCCACTCATTGGACGGAAGGCGCCTATGATACGTCGACACGTGGCACGGCCCAACAGAGGCCCATTCCTGTGAAAAGGTCGGCCCGTTTGACTTGGTCAAAAGGTGGCGGGCCGGCCCATGGAAAGCCTGTTAACGGCCTGTTCGCATATAGCCCATTTACAGCCCGCTAACCCAAGGCCTGTTATGCCCTATCCAAATTAGGCCCAGTAGCGTCATCTGGGCCATCCAATATGATTCCAGTCTGTTTTCACTTCTCGCGCATGTATGGCCCATGACGTCTTTTGTCCCATATGAGGCCCTATGTAACTCTTGGCCTATTAACGGCCCGTGGTGAAACTGGCCCGTAATGAATAGTGTATCACTTTACACCCATTAACGGCCCGTAGTGAAACTGGCCCGTAATGAACAGTGTATCACTTTATACCCATTAACGGCCCATTATTTCGTTGGTCCGTTTCCAGCCCATGTTATCTTTCGGCCTTCTCAGAGCCCATTTATTCTTGGGCTGATTTCCAGCATTCGTTTACTTACGGTCCGTTAATGTCATTTTCTGTTTGTGGGCCAAATTCAGCCCGTGGTTACAGTAGGCCCGTTTGTGGTCCGTTAATACGTTGGGCCGTTTTCATAGCATCATCAAATATGGCCTATTAACGATGGCCCGTTATGGTCGGCCCATGAATGGACGATTCCAACTCTAGCCCGTTTACGGCCATAATGCTGTCTGTTTGGCCCATGTTTGGCCAATTGATCATACGGCCCGTATAAGGCCCATTGATGATACGGCCCACATAAGGCCCATTGTTTATATGGCCCATAGGAGGCCCATTGTTTCTACGACCCGTAGAAGGCCCACTGTTTCTACGACCAGTAGGAGGCCCAGTGTAACTACAGTAAATATTAGCCCATGGTTCTTGTGGCCTACTTTTAAAAAGTAGGTTATTGCAGCCACTAGCAAACCGCGGAAAAAGAACTGCAATGACTACAAGCAAACAAATAGACAAGACAACGAGGAAATAAATAAGCTAGCAACTAACGCTAGGCTATTACACATATTACGTCCACTGGGCATCAATGTTTGCCACCAGTGCAATATAGGGAACAAATCAGCATATCATATACACTGGTTGTCAAAGTTGGCGACCAGCGCAAATAGACGTCGTAGCAAAACAAATCCAGAACTGAAACCACTTCAGAAGATCTCAAGAAACAATATCCTGGGTACCCATAATGCTGGCAAGATGCTTAGCAAGCTTATTAACTTTCTCTTGTTTGGCGCTTAAATCCTCCAGCGCTTGTTGTTGCACTAGAAAATATGCATCTGGATTCTGCAGGGACTTCCTCAGCCCTTCAGCTTCCTGTCGCAGCACATCCAATCAATGTCTTTCAACTTGAAGTTGAGACTCAAGGAGACGAACTGATTCAGGTAGCGAGTTCGAAGAGCTTGTGCCAGCAGTAGTGGCCAGTAACTCGAACACTACATCAAGACGGGACTTTTGGGTTCCCTCATTGTCGTCAAGATAGTATTTATCAGCTTTCTTGGAGACCAACAGGGATGTCTCACTATCTTGAACCTTATCTGCATTACTTCCTTTACCATTGGATAACGCGGTACTATTCTCCAATATTTTGTCCGCATTCTAAAATAGAAACAAGCAGACACATCACATGTTTACCATGTTGTATATGAAACTCATTTTGGTAAATGAGTTCAGTAGTAAAGTGGACAGGATAATAGCATGAAACAAACATATATCTATGTACCATGGTCACTTTATGGTCTATATCATTCTAGTTTTTGTTGCCAAATCAAGATGGAGACACAGTTCAAATAATATTTGTTAAAGACAAAGCAGAATAGACAGAATATAAGTGTGGGTAAATACAGAGCAATAACAACACTTGTAATGTGCATGACATGAGAACATAACTGTTTATTCAATTGAAACTAAAATCAACATAGAGCAGGTTACAACAGCAAACCAGTTAAAGAAACGGGTTTAAAACATACCTGTTGCGCCATTGGAGTTTCAATTCCATCCTTCAAATTTGAAAATAGTTGGTATGAGTAAATACAGTAATGCAAGAGCAAAGGAGTATGAACCATAGCTACAGAACCTGGCCTGAGAACAAATCTTTTCCTCCTTTAAGCGTTGGGTTGGGATTCGGAGTGGTGGTCGTGCTTTGGGCACTGCAGTTCCCTTACTAACTGCTCGTGTTTGGGTGCTCTACGGTGGAGACGGTGCTGTGTCAACTGGAACTAGGTTACTATCTGCCGGGGTTGGGGTTAGAAGGGGTGTAGCTGGTTCTCTGTCTAACTGGGTAGGGGTACAATCTGCGAGAGTCTGGGTTATGTGTGGTGGATCTGGTCCTTGGGCAAGTACAACCGTGGTTCTATCTGCATCAACTGGTAGCACTATCTTTTCTGAAGACCGTGTTATTACTCCCTTAGATACTGCCATCACGCTCTCCAATTCCAATGGCTGATAAACAAGAAAAGTAATTGAAAGTATAGACATTGTATGATAGACAGGTGCAATGGATAGTGGGGAATAAAAGAGGGCATGAAATAATTCATATTTATGTTGTCTAACCAAACAGGATAGCATGGCACAATTTCACATATATGATGGCTAACTAAACAGGATAGCATGACACAATTTCACATTATGATGGCTAACTAAAAAAGATGGAAAGACATAGTTCAAAATATGAGACTATGTAAACAGGATGACATGACATAACTATATAATGTGTTTATTAAATAGGTTGGCATGCCATAATTCACATACATTCACGGATAGAATGCCATAATTCAAAATATGATGATTGTAAACACTAAACAGGATGAGATGATATAACTATATGATGTCTTTATTAAATGGGTTGCCATGCCATAATTTAGATAGATGATGTGTATATACTATGTAAACATGATGGCATGATATAATTCAAATATATGATTTATATAGTAAGCAAGTAAGTAGATGGCAATCCATATATGATGTAAAAACTAAGCAATGCAAGACAACATGCATGACATGGGTAATATAACCTTGCCAAGTTTGAGCATCGGCCTCAGGGGGGAAATAGGACTGGTCATTAGTCTCTGAATCCTCCTCTGAGGAGCTCTCTGTAACCAGCAAGATGTCTGCTTCAGCAGGTAGCATTGTCTGCTCTGAATACCTTGCTTTCACTCCAGATACTTCCATCACTGCTTCAAATGGCTGATGCACAGGAAGAGTAGTTGAATATACAAACGTTGTCGACAAATGGAACACGTAATACAAAAAAATGATAGCATGATATAATTCACATACATGATGATTGGCTAAACAGCATGGCATTGCATAATTCACATATATAATGCCTTTGCAACAAGATAGCATTGTATAATTCACATATATAATGTCTTGCAACAAGATGGCAATGCATAATTCACATATATGGTAATTAGACACTAAACAGGTGGCATTCACACAAAGCATGTCTAAACTAATCAAATGACATAACAATGCGAGACACCATACGCACGATATGAGCAACATAACCCTGCCAAGTTAGAGCATATACCTCGGGGGGAATAGGAGTGGTCATCTGCCTCTGAATCCTCCTCTGAGGAGCTATCCGTAACCAGCGAGATATGTGCTTCGTCAGATAGCATAGTCTACTCTGAAGACCTTGTTTTCACTCCAGAATTTGCCATCACCGTGTCAAATGGCTGATGCACACGAAGAGCAGTTGAATGTACTAACATTTTTGACAAATGTAATATGTAACCAAAAAAAGGATGGCCTGGTATAATTTACATATAAGATGACTGGCTAAGCAGGATGGCCTTGCAAAATTCACATGTATGATGCCTGGCTAAACAAGATGGCGTTGCATAATTCACATAAACGATGAATAAACTAAACAGATGGCATTCGCACAAAGGATGTCTAAACTAAGCAGATGACATATTTGATGTATAAAGTAAGCAACGCAAGACACCATATGCATGATATAACCAACATCAGCATGCCAAGTTAGTGCGAAGACCTCAGGGGGTAAATAGGAGTTGTCTTCAACTTCTGAATCCCCCTCAGAACAGATATCTTCCTCTCGATTACAATCTGAAATGCGTGGAGGGGGTTGCCTTTGCGCCTACCATGGAGCGACATCTGCCTGAAATTTTATTGCCACGCAAGGCTCGTCTCTTTTGCTCTACATGTTCAGTTCCATTGTTTACAATAACTGTCATGCATAGGAATAAAACATAGTGAGATTATGTAAGGAGTGCATGCAGAAATCCAGACTGATGGTAGCAACCTATGGATAGACCCAAAACCAATAATAGTAGGCAGATAATGGCTTCAGTTAAAAAATACAGATAATGGCTTCTTTACTGTTTGTTTCCCACCCAACATGAAACTCATAGTAGACATCGGAGATTAACCAGATAGTAGATAGATACTATTGATAGCGGCCCCGATATGTACCCCACAACCATTTAAAAACTCAAATTTGACCACTAGTTTGGAGCTGACTCGGAGTCTAATCAGTGAACAGGATGATAAAGTAGCATGTAATATTAAGCGATGCATAACGTAAGCAGACACAAAAGAGTGCGACCTCTCTTGCGGACCCGTGTAGTCCTCGAGGTCATCTGCTCAGTTGATGATGGTAATGCAGTTTTCATGGCTGCCAGCAGCGGGGAAGAAGATCTGAGGCGGCGAAAGACAGTCTGGAGGTCGGATCCCTGCTGTGCTGGACCCTTCTGTCGTTGGAGCAGCTGAGTTGGGGTGGACGACCGCGCAGCAGGAGCGGGGCAAACCATGCAAGGTTTTATTTGACAACTATCTGTAAGAGAAGTAATTTTGTAAGGGCTCGTTTGAATTGGAGGATTCCAACAATGCAGGGATAGGAAATAGACAGGAATAGGATAGGAATGCATGTGCAAAACAGAGAATTTAAAAACACAGGATTTCTGCCAATCTGGGTGTGTGATTCACAACAATTGGAAGATCACAGGATGCAAAGAAGCATGGTGAGATTAAGTCAAACCACAAGAAAATGTATGGTTATAATGCTATTATGCTACTATCTCTTAGTCTTGTGCTTCATGAATAGGAATTTGAAAAGGAGGACAAGTGAAAATTAAAATGCCTACGTTTTTTCTTTCAAGGAGACACTGAAGGAACAAATCCGAGTGTTAAGTGGACAATATATATAACATGTAGAGTAAAAAAGAGATGCAACAAGTGTACAACCTCTTTGGCGAAGCCATGTCGATCTCAGCATGATTGGATTGGCCGGTGAGGATGCTCCGGTTGACTTTGCTGTCGAAGGAGGGGAAGAAGATCTTAGGCGTCTAGAGATGGGGCCCGAGGTACTGCTCCACTGCGATGGAGGGTTTCGTCCTTGGAGCAGCTCCGGTGAGTTGTACGACACCGAGGCAGAAGTAGGACAAGAGAGACAACAAACAACGTTAACCTGAGTGGAATTCTAATAGCATCTCCAATACATGACATAAAATACATAACCACAAAGTGCTAGATGTAAAATACGTCAGGCGCTCATCTCTGAACTTAACTGTCGAAACTGAACTTAACTGTCGAAACTGAACTTAACTGTCGAAACTGAACTTAACTGTAAAAACTGAACTTAACTGTCGAAACTGAATTTTGCTGTCGAAACTGAATTTTGCTGTCGAAACTGAACGCACTAGCAAGGTGAGGCTACACGTCGGTCGACTGAATTTTTCATCTCTGGTCAGTCGATTTTGCAGCCGTTGGATACGAAATGAAGGTCCCGCGTTCATCTTCAACCTCCACCCCCTAAGCCGCCATCCACCACCGGCCAAACAGCAGCCCCCCGCCGCCCACGGCCGGCGGTGCGCCGCCCCACCCGCCCCGAAAACACTCCCCACCGCCGGTCCGCCGCCGCCCCGGCCATCCCTCTAGGCACCCCCGTGCCAAGCTTTTTCTCTGGCGATCCGCACGCCACCACCCCGCCAATGCCCCGCCACCGCCGGCGACCACCGCCCCCATCCTGAACCCTAAGATAGATAGTGGGGTACCTCTCCGGCGAGCCCCCCTCCCTGCTGCGGCTGGTTCTTCCTTCACCCCGGCGAGCTCACCCCTTGAAAATCGACTGACCCAAAAGTCGATTCAGTCGACTGAAGTGTAGCCAAATCGGAGCAGCATCGCAAGCAAGAACAAGAGCGAGAGCAGCAGCGCGAGCAAGAGCAATAGCAAGAGCAGACCAGACAGGGGACCGAGAGCAAGAACAGAGCAGCAGCACGAGCGAGAGCTAAAGCAGCAGCAGCTCCTACTGATGTGGACGTCGCCGCCGAGGGAGCGACGCCGTGGAGGAAGTGGCCGGTGACGCCGCGGTGGATGGAGCCGTGCCGTGTCGGCTCGGGACCGAGCGCCAGCAGCACCGTGAGATCGAATCAAGAAGAAAATGCGGCGATTAGTGTACAACCTCTTTGGTGGCACCGATTGGCCGCAGCTTTGTCCGAGGAAACGGTGATGATGATGCTCTTCCGGTGGTGCAGGTGAAGACGGCGGTGTGGGAATGGAGGTGGCGCAAAAGACGAGGGGAATGTCGGGGCAGCTCCTTGGAGGTGGAAGACGGGGTGGATGAACCGGCGAGACGATGAGATCAACAACGGATCCTCATCTAGTATGGTGGATGAGGGACGTCGAGGTGTTGTTGTGGACGACGTCGTAGGGGAAGAGGCTCCGGCTGGGTGGCGGACAGAGCAGGGTGTGTGGTTCGTCGCGGGTTTTCGCAGCCTCGGTGTATGAATGGGTGGGCGGATGGGATGGCAGTGGGGAACCATGGCTTAGAGACACGCTTGTCTGAAATGTGGGTTAAGTTACAAAAGTACCCCCCACCGATTTGAGGCGGTTCTTTCGGTTCAAGGATGCCACGGGCATTTCGCGTGTCGCGATTTCACAGGAGGTGGGAGTTTTCGCGCGCATTGTAATTTCGGAATAGCAAGGCGTGGGTTGAGATGGAGGGAGTTGTCGGAGCATAACGAGACAAAGATATATCTTAAATATTTCGGGCTAACAAGACGCGGGTTGAAATTTCCGGACAAGCCTAACATGTACTGTACCAAATCAATGCGCACTACAAATTTCATTCTAAACTTTGAATTCATGTTATGTTCAATTAAAATATTTTGCTACGTGTATAATGCATGCAACCTACTACTCAAATGAACGTTTTAGTGCATTCCAAACGTATATACTACCGCTTCAATATGAACTAAATTTGAATAAGATCTACAGTAATGATTGTTGTGAAGTCAAAGCATTTGAATTCATTTCTCTGTTTTAATAAGATCTACAATCATCATTATTGTCAAGTTAAACCATCGTTTGTTATCTTCACAGCACACCACATGATTAGTCTCGAGTTACATATGAACTATGTGTACTATATGAACTCGAACTAGATTTTTTGAATCCACTTTATTTTGATTTCAAATCACATTACATTTCTAGCTCTATCTAGATCTTCATAATCTAATCCATGTCTCATATGTATAATGTGTTTATCACATTATGTATGCTGCCCCGCCCCCTACGCCTACAAGTATTTAGATGTGACTTGCAAACACCACACATTACCACAAATTCAAATAAAATGTGAGAATGTTCGATATATAGTATTGTTTAGATTGCTCGATATTTAGTTGTAAGCTGCAAACGCCACACATTATCACAAATTCAAATAAAATGTGAGATTGTTTGATGTATAGTATGGTTTAGATTGTTTGGCATTTGCTGTGAGTTGCAAACGCCATGTGCATAGCACGTGTATCACCGCTATATTCATGCATGCAATGTTTAAAACACTATGATCTCCTATTCAAATATATGAATCCGCTTTCATATCAAATTATGATCTTTGTTAGTCTCTTACACCCACACAATCCTCTAACCTTTGTAGCTACCACTAACTTTCTCTCGTGCAAGCACACGCCCTCCTCGCCCTCCCCCTCCCTCGGCATTCTATCCATCGGGCACATTCATTTTTTTCTTTAGGTCGTTCTCCCAGAGTCTCCACAACTCCTTTCCGACACACACCAATCGATAAACCTCTCCAGCGATGCTTGCCTACAACATACACACACACCTTCAATCTCCTCCTTTATGTGTCCTTGCCTCGTGTATCTCATACGGTTAGACACACGTGTAAACTCTCGCCCCTCTTTTTATCGATCTCACAACCGCACACTCCTCCCCCAATCTAGCAAGTAGTTGGGCCTCTCGCACCACCTCCTAGCTCCATTCTCTCTGTCCATCCGTCTCGCTGGGCCTTATTTGCCTCTAACAAATGGACGTACACTGACCGATCTCTCGCTATACATATATCTAGCTAGGTCCTTATAACTCTTTTTTACCCACACGTCGATCGATCTACCTCATTAGTTGTGTCTCTCCCTTCCTCCGACAAACAACAATTGATCTACCGATCTAGTTAGGTTTGCTTACCAAACACATGGTTCCCCTTCATCATCCATGGATGCGTCTCGACAGATCTATCACGCATAGGCACACACAAAAACACATCCCCACTCTTATTGATAACATTGCAGTTCCACCCTCAGTTTGTCTAGTAGGCCTCTCCCAACATCTCGGAGAAGCAACTCCATCACCCGTCCAGCACTCTACCCCTCTCCCTCCCTCTCCCTCCCTCTCTCTCTCCTCTCTCTCTCTCTCTCTCTCTCTCTCTCTCTCTGTCCCATCATATTTCCAGTCCTTCAGTTATGTATGGATGTCGACCGATCTCCCTCAAGACATAGCTGGGTCTCTCCTTCTCAACACATATACGAGTTGTTCTACCTCTATA